>NC_056732.1:158130761-158430761 GCF_019279795.1 Protopterus annectens | reverse complement strand
TTCACAAAGATTATACAGGTGTTCCCCAGCAGCACTGTGTGACTGTTAGCATCTGTGTCATTAACTGTTTTGCTTGAACCGCATCCACCTCATTTGTAATGTATGTTGTCAGCATCCTCACCCACACAGTTTCACTGATAAACATATAGGCATATGATGTACATCTGATGTAGTGATGTGAAATAGGTAGAGTTGTATGACTGTGTTAACAGTTCCACTGTGTTGATGTGATTCATGCCCAAAGCTTTATTTGGAGGTGATGTACAACCTGAAGTCCAGTTGTAGCATAAGTACAGCTATAGTGTGACTGTACTGCATCACAGACGTACCACTACATCACATCATCATTACCACTTGATAGTTTGCATGAACACATATGGATCTATGTCAAGATTTCAGAGGGACAGTGATCTTGTGGCACATGTGTTGAAGTTTGACATATACTTATAGAGGTTGCCCCATGTATTGTTTGGTATGTGTACAATGTCACAATGACAGCTTCCTTGATCAACGATGCTTGACTTTGCAGTGCTGTACTTTCTATGCACAGGGGCATAACTGATGCATTGCCATCAGTCTCACTTAGTGCTGTACCATTCATTATAATGGAACATGTCTTAATTCACACATCTATTGCAGATGCTTCAGATAATATTCATCGCTATTGCATGTGACAGATGCTTGCAATACCCAGCTGTGGGTAGGGAATCCACTCATAATGGTATGGTGTTTGTATGCATTGTTAGCTATATGGATGATGCCTACATTAGCCAGAGATGCTTTAGTCAAGTGTATCACATTTGGCACAGTGAACTCCTACACATCTGGAAGGCCATACAGATGTATTCTTTGGAATGTATACCCATTATAATTTGGCAGTGCAGACTTCACTTCAAGGTGTTCTACTAGATGCTTGTGCATTACGTCTTTCTGGGTGTTCTACTAGATGCTTGTCCATTACGTCTTTCTGTGTTGCACCCAGTAAATATACAGTTCAGTGACAACATTGATAGCAAGGGTTTGATCCTTGCAGGTGAGGATTGTGGCTTATGTGTCATGCAAACCTGTCAACAAGTCAGGATTGCCCCTGAATTCAGCTCCAGTTTTAACACTAGCCCTCTTAACCCCTCCAAAAAGTGGGCATTTCTGAGTAAGGGATGGTGAATTACCCTTGCAGAATACTGACAATCATAACAGTTGTACACAGCTACTACTGTAGAACATGATACAAGTTACAATCACATATTATCAATGCTGCAAATTAATAGTCATAATATTTAAAAAGTGTCCACGATTGTGCCTGTTTCTGTCTACATTTGTCCAGGAGCCTGTTGCTATGTGTTCCTGATTGGTTGTGAGCTATAGTGACGTCAATCATATTCAAGCTAGTCATTTTGCAGATCTGTAGACTATGCACATACTCCATATTGCATATACTGTTCTTGCTAAATGTCCTCTCCAGTAAGCATGTCAGTGATGTTTATATCACAACCATTCACCTCCATTGACATGTAACCTGTGTGACCATCACATATATACTATAATGTGTGATGATATAAAATATTTGCACAGGAGGTGCAAACAGCAGTACATACTGTGTTATTTACACATGTGCTCAATGTTATACTACTGACTTGTCTTGGAAGTGTACATACATTGACATATTCTATCCTATCATGAGGACATTGCCATATTGACTATGCCCTCTTCTTCTTTATTCATTCTTATCATTCATGTCTGTGCCCATTTTCATTAGCACACTTTTCTTGCCCAGTGTACATTTCCTTGTATTTGCAATTGCCATTTATCCCCACTCTCCATTATTTCATTCTGCATGGCACTTAGTACACTTTTCTTTAATGTATTATTAGTGCTGTTATTGCAGTATTTTCACCTGTGGTTATCATTGTGGCTGTCCGTGCAATCTCACTGAACAAACTTGGCAAACTTGACTGCTTCTTGATTTTGTGTTTATACTGCTGTACATGGCTTCCTAATGGCAGCTCTGTTGCTGGCCATGAAACCTTGCTTGCATTCATGTAAGCATGGTGAACCATGTGAATATGTGATCAGCACTGCTGCTCATCTAACATGTAAACTCCATGTAGGCTTTGTGCAAAACTTACATGGAGTTTATTGAATTCCCAGGAATGTTTTCTAAAAACCTTTAAGTTGTTTTCTACAACTGGAAGAGGAATAAAGATAAAACAAAAACAGAGAGAACTTAGTGTAAGTAGAAGCACAGGCTGTACTATGCATCATAGCATGGATAACCTTCATTATAGGTTAATTCAAGCCTGTAAGTGTGGCTGTCAACTTGGGACAATTATTTTTATTAGGAAGGTTAAACATCATTATTTGAAAAAGTACATTGTTTTGTGTTAGTATTACTTTAACAGGTTATGGGGTGTTCTGCTTGTGTGTGTGTGTGTGTGTGTGTGTGTGTGTGTGTGTGTGTGTGTGTGTGTGTGCGTGTGTTGTTTGAGGGTTTTCATTAAAATACAAAGTCCTGTATAAGATGTGATACAGGTTAAAACAGATATGACAGGAAACAACTGAATAAAAGATCAGCTTGCCAGACATTAGTGTATGCATGTAACACAAAAGCCGAAAGTAGACATTTAGAAAAACAGCTGTTATAAAAACAGCTGTGAATAATAACTTCTTATCATAATGACACTTTTCATATTATCTTTAAATGTGAATGGTCTGACATATATATACATTCAAAAAGGAAGAAAGAGTAGTGAACTAACTATGTTAAAAATGCAGAGTGGAAATAACCATGCTATAGGAGACACATTTGGAAAGAATTGAGCATATGAAATTGATAAAGAAAGGATTTCAGGATGGTTATTCAGTGGATTATCTGAGACAAAGAAAAGGGGCAGTACTTATATTAACTGGGAGAGGAGATCCAATTATGATAGAAGTGGAAGAAAACAATAATAGTGTTAGATTTGTTATACTAAAGGAATACTGGGATGGGAGGAGGATTATACTGGCATATACTTATATTCCACTTAAAACTGCTACAATGGAGCTTAAGAAAATTCTGGTGCTAACATTTTGCTTCTGCTGAGAGAAGAAGCTAAGGAGCATTGTATCCCAACAGAGTGAAGCTGTGGTGAGACCAGCATTAGTAGTAGCCAGGCAGTAGCCATTCATGCAACTCCCCTCTTTTCATCATTCTTGACAAGCTAATTCTTTGTTTTCAGTAAGTACTGCTTGATTTGTTTCTAATGTCAGAACATCTGCCTAAATACTTCATGCTTAAATTTTCAGGGTCTATGTATTAATTTTTCCCCAAGTGTTTGGCAGTGTTCTGTACAGACTCAGACACCTTGAGTGACATTTTTCCTTAAAAGCACAATTGAAATTTCTCCAATACCTGGTTGCACACAAGAAAACTAGTTTGCAGTGACAAGCACTATCCACATAGTTGCAAACTGGATACTCCTGACAGTGATTGATATTCTCACTCCAACTGTCTAATCAATAAAAAGGGTCTGTTACCATGGATATGAACTTTCCTACTGTCTTCGTTACCGGCTTGGTGGACATGGGCATCCTGAGGCAATGTAGATATTGCCTTATGTTTACTGACAACTAGTTAATTCTCAAACAAACTGATATGGTATGTGAGAGATGTATTTACACAATGTCACTGGAGGCAAAGCTCTCACATAAAAGTACTCCTAATGGCAATAAGGTTGTCAGTAGTACACACGCTGCACCCATCACACACAATTCAAAGCAGACATATGGACCCACATTTGCTGAGGCACTTACATGTAATCTTCCTAAACCACAAAGACCTTCTGAAGTACACATAACAAATACCCTCAGCAGCCCCAAATGCACTCTTTCAAAACAACACCCACATCAACGCATCAGCTACATCTCATGGAGCCTCTACCTCTAAGCCCATAAGGCAAGTCACCACACAATCCAATATTCTAGTCATTGGAGACTCCATCATGAGACACACTGATGTCCCTGTCATTAGGCTGAGTAAGGAGGATGTTACAGTTAGTTGCTTATCAGGGGCTAGGATCCGTCACATTACGTATGCACTCAGGTCATTGACTCAGTCATAGTTCATTTGGGAGTAAATGACCTGAGATGTATCTCCTTTCACTATATGAAGAGAGACATCATGGAGCTCTCAGGCTGGTATGAGCCTAGCATTGAGCAGCATTTTACCTTCTTCAAGGATGATGCCACAATACAAACAAAAGATGATTGACTTTAATAATTGGCTTAGTTTCTGGTATCGTTCTAAGGGGGTACAATATTTGTCAGCATGGAAGGAGATGGTCAACAGACTATGCTGCTTTGCCAGGGATGGTCTGCACCTCTCCTCTCTAGGCTTTCAAATATTAGCTAAAACATTGTCTTCCCCAATAGTGCCTTTTTTAGGCAATGCCAAACTGAAAGTACTTCTGACATAGCAAATCAAAAACAAGAAAATCTAAAGGTATTACTGCTCAAAGCTAGGAGTCTAAACAAAAAACTCCACTCCCTAGCAGCTCTCTTTACCCTAGAGAATGCTGATGTCTGTGCGGTCACTGAGACATGGTTTAAAGCCGGGCAGAGCACACCAACAGTGCAAGGTTATAATACCTTCCACATATTTAGGCCAGCTACTTCACAGGCAGGGACTAAAGGTGGAGGTGTCTCTATTTACATCAAGAATAAATATACTTCAAGGCTGGTCAAACAGGACAATGCACTTGTGCTGCTCCATGTTCAAATCACTATAGGTAAAATCCAGTACCACTTCCTTGCAAGCTATAGGTGCCACTCTATGACCCAGGAAACTCATACCATGTATTTAAAATTATTAGAAACACTAACCATCCAACCCAACACCATATTCATGGGTGTCTTTAATTGCCCCACTATTAACTGGGAATCCTATATGACACCAAATGTACATGCACAGAGATTCCTGGATTTTGTAAACACAAACTCCCTGGACCAGATAGTCACCACACCAACCAGGGATGCAACCATACTGGACCGAGTCCTCACTAATATGGGAAACTGCTGCATATCCCCTACTGTAATTCCTTCCCTGGAAAGGTCAGACCACAAAATGGCCTCCTTTGAAGTAAAAATAAAACCTGAGCTTCCAGCTAAACCTGGAATATTCAGCCACTATTCTAAGACTAACCTCCTGCTATTAAGTGAGAACCTGGCAAAATTTCAAGCTCCCATAAACCCTGAGAACACTTCTGCCTATGCAGAACTGTTCACAGAAACCCCGTACAAGTGTGTTAATAGCTGCATAGAGGTAGCTGTACCCACCAGGAAGAAGTACAGAACTAACTAAAAAACAAGCCACCCTGGTGGAATTAAAAAAATCAATTGTCTGTATAAATGGAGGAAGAAAATCATGGCAAAAATTAGGAGGTGCTGCACCCAGCAGGATAAAAGCACTCTGATCAAACTAAACAAACAATTTAGAGGACAAATATAGTCTGCCAAAGCCAAATTTGAGGTACGTTTGGCCATCCAGACCAAGGACAACCATAAAGCATTATTTAGCTATGTCTGCATCCTCAAAGGCAATACACAATTGTGTGTAGAGCTCATTGTAAATGGAGCCACCTATACTGAGACAGAAGATATAGAAAACACCCTGGCTTATAAATTCAGCTCCAACTTTACTCCTCTCTCCCCCTCAACTTTCCATCAGGAAATATCATCAAATATAACTCCCCCATTATCACTAGGGAACAGGTCCTTAATGCTTTCTCTTAGACCAAATACACTGCATCAATGGGTCCAGACAATATCCCAGGATGCCTTCTAAATATCATGAAACATGACCCATCAGAGCCTCTGGAATTACTATTTAACTGTAACCTCCAAACAAGCTTCATGCTTCATGAATGGAGAAAGGCAACAGTCATCCCTCTGCACAAAAGTGGGCCATCTACAGATCCTGGAAACTACAGACTCATAAGTCTCCCCCTAGTCTTATATGTAAAGCCATGGAAAGAATTATCATGGAGATGATCAACATAGATATAGTAAACCTCCAGACATTGGACCCAAACCAGTTTGGATTCGTCAAGGGCAGATCTTGCCTACTCAACCTAGTGGACTTCTTTGAGAAGGTCACCAAAGCAATGGATGAGGGCAAAATTGTTCACACTGCCTACCTTGACCTGGCCAAGTCATTTGACACAATACCCCTTGGGCATTGTTGCCAAACTCAAGAGGTTAGGTACAAACCTGTATGTCACCCAGTGGATAGTCAACTGGCTCACAGACAGGACCCAGGAAGTTAGAATTGGAGAGTCCATCTCTACAAAGAGGCCAGTCACAAGTAGAGTCCCTCAGGGATCAGTCCTTGGACTGCTCCTTTTTGGCATTTACGTCTTAGAAGTCAAGGCCAATGTCAGTGGTCTCTGGCTGACTAAATTTGCAGATGATTGCAAATTAGGAGCTGTCATTGAATCTCACACTGACACAAATGTTCTACAAGAGGGGCTGACACAGACATACAACTGGTGTCAGAGCCATGGGCTAAAACTAAATGCCAAGAAATGCATAATAGTATCCTTTGGGAAGTCATCCATCCCTGGTAACTATCATATTGACAACACACTCCTAAGAGCTGACCCAGTTGTCAGGGACATAGGGACACACATAAATAGTAATCTAGCCTTTGATCATCACGTGTCTACAGTGCTGAGGAAATTATTTTATGTTGCATAACTTATAAATAAAGGTATGGCATCCAAGTCCAAGGAAATCATTGTTCCACTGTATTCACCATGCATCAGACCTATCACTAAGTACAATGACCCCCTTGGTATGTACCTAACCAGGCATATCCAACAACTGGAACGTCCACAGAGGTTTCTCACTAAAAGAATACATAATATGTCCTATGCATACCGCCTCAAGACCCTATCCCTGTATTCTGTCTCCTACAGGCTTTTGAGGGGAGATCTATGCCTGGCATACAGGGTATTGTCAGACCCCACTCTGATGGACCTCCTGCATATCCACAAAACAAACAGTGCCAGAATCACCCATTCTAAAGACTTAAACCTTGCCTGTGATATAAATAGGACCTGCTGGAGAGATAGGCATGTATCCCAGAGACTACCCCATCTATGGAACAGGCTCCCCATCCATGTGAAGCAGAGTTCCTCCCTAACTCAGTTCAAGTGCAACTTGGACAACTGAATGGGAAATCAGAAATTCATCCCTGGTTTGGCACCTATGTCTTTAATGGGCACAGGTAACCTGTAAATGGTTCATCTCCCAGACCCATGCTTACACTTATCAAGGGTAGCAGAACTTGTCAGATATTTGGGATGCATTGCTAGGCTTAATAAGGTCCTTGTGGTTGTTAGCCAAGTAAACACCTATGAACAGGGATTATGATTTATAGGTGGGGACTGGAATTTGATTTGTCACAGTGATGATTTAACAGGGGGGCAATAAGGCAAAAATAACAAAAAAAGAATAAATCTATGAAAATATTTATGTATACAAGATATGAATTCAATAATAGGAGTTCAGAAAGAATTTACATATTATTCCCCAAGGTGCAAAAATTGGGCTAGGCTAGACAGAAATTATATTTCACAGGAACAATGTGCACTTAATTGAAAGTGTTTAAACACATCCCAAAAAAATTGATACACTGGCACTTTTCCACCTATGTGTTAAAAAGAGAGAAACTGAACACAAAAAGTGACAGATTTAACCCAAGCCTATTTCTTTGGCTCTATTTATATTACATCACCTCAACAGGCTTTTCAACTTTAGTATGCATAAAATTGAACTCATTTCATTAAGACCCGGGAAGTGGGAAATAGAGCCAAAGAAATGGGCTCGGGTTAAATCTGTCACTTTTTGTCTTATAATGTTTATTATTATTATTTATATAAAAAAAACTTTTGAACTGTATACATTTTTTGGCATTTTCTTAAAACAATTTTTAAATATAAAAAGAAATGGGGGGTTATACCACTGCTTACCACTGAGTATAACCTAAAGTGGCATTTTAATAATAATAATTTTAAATAAATAAAAAGTAATGGAGGTTTATACCATTGCTTATAATTGCAGCACAAGTTAAAGCAGTGGTAGGCTTTGAGTAACGTATTATAAAGGATGAAAGGGTTAAGTGGAATGAGGTTAAGTGGAAGGTATTTCTGATTGGTGTATGACAGGAAATAAGGATGCATTTAAATGTTTGTCTGTAACAATGGTTTTATCTGAAGAAGTCCCACTATTAAGTGATATGAAAAGCATGCTACAATAAATAGTTTTGCCTACCTTTATCGAGTTTGATTTTGGCTCTGCAGCAGCAACTTTGAGTATTTATGAAGAATTAAATGTGCCAATGTTAGAGGTAAATGAAGCTCAATTACTAACAGGATAGCAGGAGATGAGATAAAATGGTGATGCATAAAAAGAAAGTCCCCAGGAATAGATGGTATTTCTGTGGAAGTTTGGAAGCTAGGAGGAAGAACGCAATGAAGATCTGGAAGGTTTTGTTTAACAATATTTTAGGAGGAGGAGAAGCATCAACATCCTGGAAGAAATTGGTGGTGGCTGGTAAAGACCCATCAGATCCAGCTTCATACAGGCCCATTTCAATTCTAAACCATGATTATAAAGTGTGTATGTCTATAATGGCTAAAAGAATTGCAAAGGTGATGCCAAGCTTGATAGAAATAGATCAATGAGGTTTTGTGGAGGTGAGGCAAATATTTGACAAAGAACAGTGATGATCCAGAGGGAAACAGAATGTAAGAAAATACCACTGTTGTCAGTGGGTCTTGGTGTAGAGAAGGCATTCAACAGAGTAAGATGGGATTTTATGAGTAGGGCAATAGTTAATTAGGAGGATATATGAGGGATGAGGGGTGAAAATTAAAGTGATGGGTATTCCTCTCTGATAAGTTCTGTTTGACCAGATGAATCAGGCAGGGGGTGTCATCTTCCACCTTTGTTCTTTGCATTATATTTAGTGCCATTGTCAAAGAAAATAAGGGACTCAGAAATTCAAGAATATAATTGGTATGGTAGTCAGGAAAAGTTGGCTATATTTGGAGGTGATATTATTTTACACCTGATAAAACTAGAAAAGGGCATTTCAGTGTTGTGGAACATTCTGAGACAGTTTCAAGTCTTTTCAGGATACAAAATTAATGAAGATAAAATAAAAAGAATAGATGTAAATTATCTACCCACACACACACACACACACACACACACACACACACACACACACACACACACACACACACACACACACACACACACACACACACACACACATATATCGGTTCAGAAATTTGCATATTTATGGGGACATGATAAAATAAAGTACTCCGGAGTATAGGTTAAAAAAATTCTGTTATGGCAGCTAAGAATATGTAGGAAGAGATTAAACAAAAGAAAATAGAAAAACTGCAAAACTGGAAGCTCTGTTTTATGGATATGGATAGCAAAATACAAGCAGTGAAAATGTTTTTAATCAGTTTAGTTTTATACACAGGTCAGGCATATTTGTATCAACCAGATGAGAAGTTGTGGATAACAATTAATACAAAGTTGAAGGATTTTATATGGGAAGGGAAGTGAGTAAAATCCAAGTAGGATAAGCTGAGCCTTCCAATAGAACAAGGTGGTTTGGGATTACCTGATTTGAAGGGATATTTCAGACCTACACAGTTAAGGCTCCTATATGTATAGCACAAGCAGAAGGCTATAATTCAAATGGAAAGGGATGATGATTAAAAGGGGTGGGGCTCAAGAAACAAGGAAAGACTGTGATTTTAGATGTAGATCCTTGAGGAGAATAACAATAACCATGCAGAATATCATATTCATAAAGTATCGGTAAGTATTCTAAGAACTAAGCCAACATGGAGATGGAGAAAGGAGATGCTGCTGGTAAGCATGACAGCAATAAGGGATACAGAGAATAGATAAGATGGGCTGGCATTTACAGGAGAAAAATAACAAAGGAACCAAGGTATTGGGAGCAAATAATTAGTGAGGGAAAGGTAATAGAATGGGAAAAGGCCAGTAATTCATTTGGACTGCAGTCTAGAAATTGCCTTCCCAATCAACAATTGATATCAGAGTATAGGCAAAGAGAAATAAATAGGGAGATCCTAAACAAAAGACCAGCACTGATAGAGATTTAGTAGAATCTTGAACAGATAATGTTGTTAAAAAGGGATAATTATTAGGGCATATAAACTATTACATGATAACTATAGGAATCAATTAGAGGCGGTTAGAAAGGATTGGGAAGAGAGACTGAATAAGCAATTCACAAAAAACAATGATGGGTATATGCATGGCTCCCAAATATGCAATAAAGTCTAGAAGATTTAGACTCTTTGCTTGGAAGTGTTTGAGCTGGTGTTTTTATAGCCCAAGCAGACTCTAAAGAACTTTTCCTCAGGTAGATTGCAAATGTTGGAGATGTTATTGGGAAGAAAGAGATAGTTGTGAACATGTTTTTAGGAGTGTAATGAGCTGGCAGACTTGAAAAATTTCCCTGCAGATCACTCTATCAGAAATACTGGGCAAGCAAATTGGTGTCACCAAGGAAATTATTTTTTCAGCTGTATTACAGAACTGGAATTGCCTAGACATAGTAATGCCTTGCTGAATTTAATTCTGTTGGTTGCCAAAAAAGCAATTACTAGAAAATGGAAATCAAAGTCTAAAGCAACTGTATTAGAAGTAGTGAATATAATAAGAGAGATAAAATTACTGGACGTTGGATCTTTAGAAAAGGGTAAAAGCAAATTACATAGAAAAAAAGGGGAACTGTGGGAACAATACATGTAGAATAATATTTTGGAGGAGGAATGAGGTTCAAGAGAAGAAAGAAATTTAATGAGCTTTGTAATGTTTGTCTGACAATGACTGGATAGATTATAAGTTATGTATAATGTTTGTAACTGAGAATATGTCAATATGGTTTGTTTTATTTTATATAAATATATATTTGCTTATGTCATAAGTGATCATTTATAAAGAGGTTTCTTGTTTAAAAGAAAAAAGGAAACATAAAAGTGGACAATAATAGTGGCTGGGGTCTTACATTTTCCAGAAACAGACTGGAATAATATTGATTCAACCATGTTAGTAATGAATTATTTATAATATATGTTTAGGAGCAACAATTGCTTGAGATTGTAGAAAAGACTACTAGGGAACAGAACACACTAGACATTGTTTGTGTTCTTAAGGAAATAACTGTTGCTTCATGTCAGGTTTTACCACCGCTGATATATAGTGGTCATGGGTCTATAAATGTTAAACTGTGGCTAAATGAATCTCCTAAACTGAAGTCTAAACCAATGCACATAAGAAGAATAACAGATTATATAGAAACAAAACAGTCGCTATGTCAAACTAATTGGAGTGATGGGTTCAGTGGAAAACTGCAGAAGGAATGCAACAAGTTTTGAAAGAGAAATTGTCTGAATGCAAAAATAAATAAAATAAAATGTTTAACATCTGGCAGGCACAAGATCCTGAGGATATATTTCCATACAACAAAATACTTGATTAACATTAGAGGCAAAAAATATAAGAAATGGGAAAAGAGTTTAAACTATAAATTTGAAAACTAAAACAAACAAGCTGGGTAGACAAATTAAACATAGTGTGAGACAAGATCAAGAAAAATTTGAAGGAAATGTATATAAATATATTGAATGCAATATAAAACCATATATGCATAAGATATGGTAGGAGTAAAGCATACAAATTGATAAACTATGTGTGGATTCTAAAATTTATTCTGAAGCACTACAGATTATATAGATGTATTTACAAAATATTATTCAAATCAGTTTGGGTTTACAAAGGGGGTGATAAATTGTTCTACTAACATCCAAGTGAAATTAAATTAGATTAGACTGAAAAAAAACTACACAAACTGGACTCAAACAAAACCCAGGGAGGAGACTGAGTTAGTAATAATGACCTGTGAACACTTCAGACTAAACTTACAGTACCATTATGGATAAGTATATTATAAGTACATTAAGAATTTTGGCAGCCCAAGATAATGGGTTACGTACCTGCTGGTTTACAAAGTCCACTAAACATGTGGGAGAAACAGGCAACTGCAGGTTTTGTAAAATAGAATTGGAAACAGTTGCACACCTTGTTGCTGGTTGCAACATATTAATGGCAGAAGGACTGTATACTGAAAGGCATAATGTGGCAAAACTGTTGCACTGGGGATTGTGCAAAAATTATGGTACTGAAGTGGCTGAAAAACACTGGAAATATGAGCCACAAAGCATCATAGAAAATCAAGAAGTCTACATCACATGGGATCACCCATTACCAACAGTTCAAAAGATAGATGCTAGAAAACCAGATATATTGATCCAGGAAGAGAGGACAAAATAGCATTGATCATTGAAATCACCACACCCAGTGATTACAGTGTCCTGCATACAGAGAGACACAAAGTCATAAAATATCGGGATTTGCAAGCAGAATTTACAGCAATGTGGAAGAAAGATACCCAGATAGTTCCACCAGTAGTAGGAGCAATGGGTCTATAATCCTATTTAAATACGGTACCAAAACATTTAACTCTATACGTGTTGCAGAAGGAGTCATTAGTGGGCACATTGCGGATGCTGCGAAGAACACTTTTGGCTGACATCAAAGATTGAAACTATACTAATTTCATGAACTTTAATCGTACTTTGACTTAGGAATGGGGTCCATTCCTGTCATGGTATTAGAAACCCAAAAGGTTTTGAGAAGTTAAAAAAGAGAGATACCATCATATTTGTTATTCATTAGGTGATTTAATATAGAGGGATTCCTTAAAGTCAGAGATATGCATTTGTTAAACCTATTTTTAAGGAAAAAGGGAATCAGACAATCCTAGAGTCATACAGACCCATACATTTACTTTCATGTTGTGGAAAATAATGTCAGAATTTGAAAGGTTGGGACTTAAAATCATACATACATTCAGCATGCATAAGTTGAAATAGACGTATTACCGCCTGCAAAATGATGTTGTATAACAATATAGTAAGAGTTATAAATGAAACATTGTGCTGTGATGTAATTTATATAGACTTAACTTCAGCATTTGATTCGGTCATACACAAACACTGATTGGTAAATTAGAACAACTAGGTAGTGATGTAATCTTGATAATATGGATAGCTGCATGGCTTACAAATAGGATACGGCAAGTACCAAACAGCAATTAGAGTGATGGAATTTGAGGTTACAGTCAAGGTGTCCCACAGGCCTCTGTCCTAGGTACATACTTGTTAGGTTGTAGCTTTCAGCTCTTTCTTTTTCACCTGAGGAGATGTACAGTCTGCATGTAGATGACTTGAAAATCAGTATACTGATTAATTATGTTACAGATAGGGCATGTCTGCAAAACAACTTGACAAAATTGACCATTTGGGCGCAGGAGATAATATGCTGATAAATACATCAAAAACTAAACATTTGAGATTTGGGCGATATAGACCGAAAGGTGAATATTTAATACAGCACACAGTGATTGAATGTATGGATTCATTTAAGGACATTTGTATGTGGCTTGATACAGCTTCCAGTTTTTTTTTTTTTTCTAATCATATCAACCAATTGATTAATGATACTTCTAGAACTATAGGTTGTATAAAATATTTATAAAGCCTAAGAGATCAGAAATGATGACATTGTTGTCTGTTAGTTACATTAGACCCAGACTTGAGTATGGAATAACAATATGGAAACCGTATAAGAAAACATGCATGAGTAAACTGGGAGGAATACAGCAGAAATATACCAAGGGCATCCACTGATGTGGACATTTAAGTAATCCTAAAAGAGTAAAATATCTGAACTAGTACAGTGACTTGTACAGGCATTTAAGAGGAGCCCTTGTTTAGGTATATAGATATTTAGAGACAACTGCCTCTGGGAATGTTTGGGGTTATCAACATGTAGTAGAGAATCACCAGTCTATGTAGAATATTATACAAGAATGAGAAGTACTAATTGGTTCTCTAACAGAGGAGCTGATGCATGGAACAGACTACCAAATTACATTAAAGCAAGCACTAGTTAAACTATTTTAAGAACAACCTGAACACTTATTATGAGAATAACTGTTTTCATATATTGGCAGGCTAGAAGTGCATTATTGCCCATGTCTGAAATGTTTGTATGTATACATCAACTTATGAAATTCCCCCATCACACTGCACATACCTGAATATCATGACAAAATGTTGCCTTTCAATTGGTTAATGGCAGGGTATCAAAGAAAAGGGTGTCAAGTGCATGGCATCCTTAACTGACATGTGCAGCCAGTGAGAGTGATTTGTACCTAGCTGTCTTTTCTACTCTTCTAAGGCAGTGCAGTTAATGAATGGGAAGCAACATTTTCTGACTCCAAAGTGCCTTTTTTAGATTTCAGATTTCAATACATTAAAAAAATATGAAAGATAAACAACATTGAAGACAAGGGTGTTTTTTTTCCTAAATGTTAGACGCCCCAACAATGAAATGAGTGATTTAGAAGCTTTCCTCTGCTTGGAGGATGTTGATATCTGGACCATTGGTGAAATATGGTATAAAGATGAAAAAAAAGGCTTGTCACAAATTTAAGTAACACCTGAAATACAGAAGTGAAAAAATGCAGCTCATGATTTGAAGTTGCTCTTATAAAAAATAATATCAGTGTTATTGAATATGGTATTCTATGAAACTGGTACAGATCTTCTATGCCCCCTGCAGGGCAACAGAATTTCCTGACTAAACTCCAGGATGCACAAATCCATGATCATGTAGTCTTTATGGGTGATCTTAACTACCCAGACATTTGCTGAGGAAATAATTCAACAACATATATTTATGCTGCAGTATTAATTGACTATATTACTCAACGGCTCTATGTCAGATTATCAAAGTTCTGAAATTTCGAAATTCATATGGCTGAGACCATATGATCAAAGTTTTGGAACTGCAAACAGTAAAAAAAATAAAAATAAATAAGAAACGAAAAGTTCTATTTTTAATGTTTTTGCAGATGAGCAAGCCCTCCTGCACCCCCACACCCCCTGCTAATTAAATATACCAACTCCGAGATCGCACTACATTGCAGAAAAGGGTTGATTTCCCATTTCACTCTGTACTGTGATCTCTATTCAAAATATTTGAAGTTTCAAAACTTCAATCATATGATCTTGACCGTATGGCTTTCGAAGTTTTGAAACTTCGATAACCTGATAGGGACCCTAATCAACACAGTTTGGAACTAAAAGCATGAGATCCAGCAAGGGATTGTAATATCTGAGACATCATCATAGTGACAAGAACGCATTCTCTATGACTAACAGAAATTATGCTACCATCATCTATAACCTAAGAATAAAATCAAGCTAAACTGTAAACATGTAATACTCCTTAGACTTTACCATGGAGCATATGAATCAATAAATGTCATATTAGGAAAACAGACTGGGGTACTATCCTGAATGGCCCAGTGAGTCTGCGGAGGGTAATATCAATACTTTGGCAACATTACTGATATTATCTTCAGCAGACTTGTTGTGTCACTCAGGACAGTACCGTAATCTGTTTTCTAAAGTAAAATGAATGTGTTTCATTAATGTTGTCATAACTGTGACTGTAGTCTGAAAGGTAAATTAAAACCATTGTCCTGTTACTCAGCTCTCACATTATCACCATTGTCCTATTTCTCAGTCCTCACATTACCACATTGTCCTGTTACTCAGACCCCATGTTACCACCATTAGCCTGTTACTTAGTCTTCATGTTACCACCATTGTCCTGTTAAATTATCACCATTGTCCTATTTCTCAGTCCTCACTTTACCACCATTGTCCTGTTACTCAGACCCCATGTTACCACCATTAGCCTGTTACTTAGTCCTCATGTTACCACCATTGTCCTGTTAAATTATCACCATTGTACTATTTCTCAGTCCTCACTTTACCACCATTGTCCTGTTACTCAGTCCCCATGTTGCCACCATTAGCCTGTTACTTAGTCCTCATGTTACCACCATTGTCCTTTTACTCAGTCACCACTTTACTACCATTGTCCTGTTGCTCATTCCCTACATTATCATCATTGTCCAATTTCTCAGTCCTCATTTTACCACCATTGTCCTGTTACTCAGTCCCCACATTACTACCATTGTCCTGTTGCTCAGTCCCCCATGTTACTATCATTATCCTGTTACTCAGTCCTCATGTTACCACCATTGTCCTGTTACTCAGTCCCCACATTACTACCATTGTCCTGTTGCTCAGTCCCCCACGTTACTACCATCATCCTGTTATTCAGTCCTCTTTTTACCACCATTGTCTTGTTACTCAGTCCCCACATTACCACCATTGTCCTGTTACTCAGTCACCACTTTACTACCATTGTCCTGTTGCTCAATCCCCATGTTACCTCAATTGTCCTGTTACTCACTCCTCATGTTACCACCATTGTCCTGTTTCCCAGAACTCACATTACCACCATCGTCCTGTTACTCAGTCCCCATATTACCACCACAAATTTCACCCGTACTGTCAGCACTGCATCTACCTATTGGCTAATCAGCTTATCTTCTTTACCTTCAGCTGTGAACAGCACACCAAGACACTTCAAGCCACCCTCCTGAATTAACTGTTGAACCTCGCCTGCAGAGACCATCCACAATTTCCTGGCTTGTCATTTGGAGATACTATTTTTTCATCCCAGCCACTTCACGAGAACAGTAAATCACACCTTTGCATGCTGGAAGTCATAGAATTATGAGGCAAACATCATCTACAAGCAACAAAGTTACAGCCCTCATTTTTACAAGCTGGATAATTTTCAGACCTCTACTGCACTTTGATAGCCTGTTCATAAAAATCACAGACCAAAGGGCAGATAAGACACAAGTGCGGCAGGGTCCTTCACCCACCTTTATTGCATATGGCATAATGAAGAACATGTGGAGTCAGCTTTTGTTGCTCTTATACAGCACTGAATGGCATTCAGCAGAAATTCCGGGTTCTCATACTGTTACAGTACTGACCACATGACATTTCAGGGTAGGGGACATATTGCTTCTTCTGGTCCAGTGTGCACACACAGTCAGTTTCATCAAAGTCTGATGTCCCCCGCCATTGTCTCTGCAAAAACAAATGGTTGTTCCAGTGTTCCATGAGCAAGGTAGAATCTGCACTGTTAACACTGCAGTTCAGCAGCATGGTATAGACAGAGGAGCCTGATCTCACTACAGATGTGACACATCCTCCAGTCCACCTTTTTTTTTAAAAAATGAGGACCACTACCCCAGTTTGTCAGTGTAGTGCTATTCTCCTGGTCTTCTATACAACACTGAAAAGACATGTTAACCATAACACCGCAACATCAAAAGCTAAGCATATGAGATTTGGGAGACATAAAAATAAAAGATGAACACTTAATACAGCACACAGTGATTGAAACTGTAGATTCATTTAAGGGCCTAGGTATATGGGTAGATTCAGCTTTGAGTTTATCCATATCAACCAATTGGTCAGTGGTAGCTGTAGAACTATATGTTGTATAAAAAAGATTTATAAAGTCTAGGAAATCAGAAATGAAGTTGTTTATTAGTTAGAGTTATAAAGTCTAGGAAGTCAGAAATGATGAAGTCATTGTTTGTTAGTAACATTAGACCCAAACTTGAGTATGGAATAACAATATGGAAACCTTATAAGAAAACAAGCATGAGTAAACTGGAAAGAGCACAGAGGAAATATACCAAGGGCATCCATGGATGTGAACATTTAAGTTATTATGAAAGACTAAAATACCTGAACTTGTACAGCATATCATATAAATATCAAAGAGGAGAGCGTATATAGCTATATAGGGCATTTAGAGACAACTACCTCTGAGAATGTTTGGGGTTATCAAAAAGTACTAGAGAATCATCAGACAACCTATGTAGAAGATTCTGTAGGAATGAGAAGTGTACTAATTGGTTCTCTGACAGAGTAGCTGATGCATGGAACAGACCACCAAATTAAATTAAAGCAAGTACTAGTTTAGATATATTTAAGAACAGCCTGGACACTTATTATGGGCACAAGTGTTTTGGTATATTGGCAAGCTAGAAGGGCATTAATGCCAGTGCCTTAAATACTGTATTTGTATGTACGGTATGCGCATATGTATGTATGTAACAATGCTCAGTGCCTTCATAATTTCAGTCTTGGTATTAGTAAAGTGATATTAGTGACTGTACTCAGTCATATAATGGGGAGGGAACATCTGTGGTGTATAAAACAGGTAATGAAACGATATTCCTAAATCATAAGGCACAGGTGCACAGGTATGAATGTATGAAGAGTTTGGTGTTATAGTATCCACAGTGAGACATATGAACCTTATGTGCATTCTTTTTGTTTCACTTTACTTCACAAAATTACTACATTTTTTAAAATAATACTCAAGTATAGACTGTTATATTCGCTCTCTTTCCTTCCTTTCTCCTATGTGCCTGTTCAGAATCAAGGAGAAAATGGACCATGCAATTGAAATGCTTCCATCCATACTGTCTTTTTTTCTATTCTTGTTACTTTATTTATTTACTTATTTGTCATTTGTTTACTGGGAAAGTCCGGCTGGGTATTGACCCATTTTCAGCAGAGGCCCGGGGGAGAAAAGCTCCAGAAGCACAACTGCAAGTTTAGAAATGTACATAGATTACAAAGACTATCACAACAGTGAAGAAGTATAATTTGTGTGCACATTAAAAAATAAGCAATGATAGAACACATTATGTACAGACATTAATAATCAATAATCTTTGAAAGATACTGCTTACTAAATGATACTTCATACTGCTTTTTCTTTCCTTCTTTGGTTTATTTAATAATCTCCTCTTCTTAACTTATTGCCTAGCTAGTCTTGATTAATGAATGAGTCGACACAGATTTATGCCAGTTTTATGTTTATACCTGCTCAGTTTTAGAGATGAAAAATATGAAGTGCTTGTAAAAGGTGACAAGAGCATTTTAAGTGTGCCAGCTTAAAGGTGTATTTGGCCAGGCATCTCATGGTCCATGTGATTGTTTGCTAAGTATTGTTCCTATGTTCCTCTATTCCAGAATTTATGCATCTTTCAGATTCTTGACGGTGCTTTACAGTAAGAAAAATAGTTTTGTTCTTAACAAATTAGTGGTGATTTTTTTCTTCTCCTTGTCTTCTATTATCAATTGCAACACTGTATGCCTACCACACACTTTCTTCTCCTTGTCCAGTTGTTAACTGACTTTTTAACCAACAATTTATTTCTGATCAGTGAAGAATCATTTACTGCACTTTCAGTTGAACATACCGACAACATGAGGAGTTTTCAGTTTTTTACTCTTTGAAATATCGCTGTTTTCATTTTTTCAAAACGGAAATGGAGATTTTCCCAGAGGGCACTAAGCTAATATTTATAGAACATTTCAAACCACTCCTTACAACTTTTATAAATAGGTAGAATTCACTGATGATACTCTGTTGGAGAATGTCATTTTCCAAAAGGGTACTAATGTACAAGAACAGCATGGTGGCAAGTCCCCAGCTTCACAGCGGCATATTAAGCCACAAGAGTGGACTGACAAAAAACAAACTGATGCAATTCTGTTTATGCTCATTAAATGTAGCTGTTAAGCAAGTATAATAATAAGAAAAGTAAAACGAATAACTCGTAACAAAAGGCACTGCAGCAGTAGTTACAAGAAATTGCCTTTTTACTTTCCCTTGCTAACTATACGAAAAATAAAGCAAACATAAAGGAGTTGTGTGCACATGCGCACGCGTGTGTGTGTGCTCGCATGTGTGTGTGGTAGGAGGGGTGATTTTCAATGCTTTGCAGTGTATATATTTTTTCATTCATTTGATCACAATGAGATATATATATCCTCTCCTAGTCCTTCATCGTATTTTATGAGAAGGTTTACCCAGCTGTCCACAATGTATTACTGGCATAATTACCTGATATGATGATTTAAGATGCATTTGTTCTGCAAAATTATTCGCTCTCATATTCTGATCATTTATGTTAAGTGCTTTATAATGTCTGTGTCAAACTATGGTCTACCAAGAAATGTTACATAACATCTTTAGTCATTAGATTTTCAGTGTAAACCCTACCACATTACATTAGTTCCCCTTTGCGCATTCTTTGCTCGGTAATGTTTTTTTATGGGTACAATTAACTGTGTTACAGAGAGACTAACAATTCTTATTTCTGTTCTCAATTCATGATGGGCACATTGATTTTTAAGCCATCTCATTCTCACACCATTGTTTAGGAATCAATAAAAGATTACACTGTTTCCTTTTTTATTGTTAATTATGTCTATGAAATAAATAAATAAAGGCACGTCATGTTTATATATGCCAAATGATTTTTACTCTGTATAAACCATTTTATAATGAGTTAGTCTAAACTGTTAAACTTTCAGGGCTGTGGGGAGAGTACATTATACTTATTTAATGGTTTAATGTGATGCTGACAATGTTTTGTGATAGGATAACATTCCATGCACGGATTGGTGTCTTACCTGTCTCCATAGACTCAGTAAGGTGGTGTGCAGTGTCATGAAACAGTGATGACAACTGCATTGTTTGGCAGACTTTGTTATTTATCACTGTCACTGCAAACCCTGCAGGTGAGCCTTTTTATATTCCCAGATGAGGGAGGCATTATCAGGGCTCCTGATTCATTTATTTATAGATGTGCTTCACAGAAAAGACTTGATCAGTTTAAAACTAATTTTCACATTCATCAAAGTGGGAAGAAATAAAGGCAAGTAGAGAAATGATTATGTAAAATAGAGACACCAAATACTGCATACAATCAAACCCTGCACCTTGTGCCTATAAGGTGAACAGCTTAGCCATTATGCCAACCTCCTGGCAGTAAATTAGTAGCAGGTTAACTGCCCTTGTGGGCCATCCCATGCCCAGTCAATTACCCCATGTGAGAATCAAACGAATGACACTGTATGCAGTATATTTCAGTGTGGAACTCTTAAAAGCAAAACATTTTTCATTAGCACTATGCTGCATTAATAGAATATGAAAAGGAAGAATTATGCAGAGCAAATGTCTTGAAGATCATCATGTTAGGCAATAATTTCAGATAGCACTGTATCTTAGTCAGCCATGTGGTGTGCAGTGTGTCATAATATATACCAAGAGTTTTGGAAGTGCCATGAGAAGGGGTATTAGGACAAAAACAGTGGATGGTTGTAAGAGCATCAGACAGTACCATGGCAAAACTGACTATCTCACAATTTCATCTATAACACAATGGGACCACAGGGTTCCAGGCTGGTCCCTCCGCTTTTTACCATCTCTGCAAATTATATGCACTGTGAAGGCTGCCAGCCCAGCTAGATAGAATTTTGTAAATAATTCTATGTCATTTGTAAATATTAATATGATCCACTGGCTTGTTTTACAAATGTAAGAGAGCTATATGTTATGATTAAACTATATGTACAGGCACGTGAGTCTGGTAGCCTGTGGGAAGTCCCAGACAGACTGCACACTTGCAGCCAGGACTGGTGAGGTGGTTACTTCAGGGAGGGAGGTACCCTGTAGCAGTGATACTGAAGGTGAGCCACATCTGCTTGTTGGTACTGATGTTCCCTTGGACAGAGTGACTGCAAGGGCAGAGTTGAGTAGTAGTGCCCAGGCTGATAGTGAGGCACTGCTGTCAGAGGATAACAGACTTCCTGTAGAAGGGGAGCTGGGAAGGGTTACCACAAGAGAGTTGAGACAGGCTCAGCTTTCAGACCCTACATTACAAGGCCTGAGAAAGGTAGCTAGTGAGGGACCTGATTCTCAAGGGAAGGGGGAATCTGTATACTGGGACAAAGGGTTACTGTATAGAGAGTGGACCCCTGAGGGAGGGCTAGAGGGTGAGAGAATACAGCAGTTTTTAGTGCCTAGAGCATACGTTTGGCACTCCTAGACACAGCCCATGATATTCTCTTTGCAGGTCATATGGGCATAAAATGTACAAAGAGGCATATTATGTAGAACATCTATTGGTCTGGGATTTCCAGAGATGTAATTGGGTACTGCAGGACCTGTGAGCAGTGCCAAAAGGTAGGCAAGGCAGGAGACAATGTGAAAACGTCTCTGATGCCTTTGCCTGTGATTGAGGAGCCATTTCAGAGGGTAGCTATGGATATTGTGGGGCCTCTGAGTACCCCAAATTCCACAGGGTAAAAGTATATATTAGTGGTAGTAAATTATGCTACAAGATACCCAGAGGTAGTGGCTCTGTCCTCCATTGAGGCAGACAAGGTGGCAAATGCTTTGTTAGAGATTTTCAGCAGGGTAGGTTTCCCAAAAGAAATACTGACTGACAGAGGTGCCAATTTCATGTCAGGCCTGCTGGCTTGACTGTGGAAGTACTGTGGGGCGAAGCACCTAAAAACCATCCCCTTGAGATTAATGGTCTTGTTGAGAGGTTAAAGTTTACACTAACAACCATGCTACAGGCATTTGCAGATCAGTTTAAGAGGGATTGGGACAAGTATTTGCCCCATCTGTTGTTTGCTTACAGAAAGGTGCCCCATGAATCTACAGGCTTTTCACCTTTTGAGTTGCTGTATGGGCATAGGGTGAGGGGGCCTCTAGATTTAATTCAAGATGAGTGGGAGGGTGAGTGTGAATCCCACAAGGAGTCTGTTGTGGCATATGTCCTAAGCCTCGGGACAAGGCTCAAGGAACTCATGGGCTTGGCCCAGGAGAACCTGGCAGAAGCCCAACAGCAGAAAAAGATGTGGTATGACAGGGATGCTCGAGCTACAGAGTATGGTGTAGGGCAGCAGGTAATGGTTCTCATTCCTGCCAGAAACAACAAGCTGCAGGCAGCTTGGGAGGGACCCTACAAAGTGGTAAGGAAGGTCAGTGATGTTAACTACATAGTATAACTGTTAGGCAGGAGGCAGGGGCAAAAATTGTACAATGTTAACATGATGAAACCTATCCTTGATGAGGACTCCCTTGTGCTGAGTATTTGCAGTGGGTGGCAAGAGGATTCTGAGGGAGAACTGGTGACTGATCCTTCCTCAGTGAGGCTTGGACTGACACCTCAGTGGAAGGGGTAGCAATGTCCCAGCAGCTATCTCCTACCCAGGTTTGAGAAATCCAAGCAGTGTTACAGGAATTTGGGGACATGATCACTGGCAAACCAGGGTGCATCCACATGGTGAAGCAGCATGTGGATACAGGACCCCAAAGGCCTATTAAGCACACCTCTTCTAGGGTTCCTGAGAGAGTCAAACAGACTCTGAGGGAGGAGATACAGGAAATGTTGGAACTAAGGGTAATTCAAGAGGCCAGGAGTCCAGCAGTCCCTGGGTGTCCACAGTGGTACTGGTGTGAAAGAAGGATGTCAGCACCAGGTTCTGTGTGGACTACAGGAATTTAAATAGTCACATAGAGTCAGATGCTTACCCCATGCCTAGGACAGATGAAGCCCTAGAGCAGCTGGGTGAGGCTAAGTATCTTACCACCATTGATCTTACCAAGGGTTACTGGCAGGTGCCCTTGACTCCCAGTGCTAGAGCAAGGTCAGCCTTTATGACTCCTTTTGGCTTGTATGAGTTCACAAAAATGCCCTTTGGGATGAAAAATGCCCCAGCAACTTTCCAGAGGCTGGTAGATTCATATCCTAGCAGAAGCAGGAGATTTTGCCCTTGCTTACCTAGATGATATTGCCATCTACAGCCATTCCTGGCTAGACCACCTTCAGCATGTCAGGGAGGTGCTGGGAAGACTTCAGAGGGCAGAGCTGACCATCAAGCCCAGCAAATGTCAGGTGAGTATGGCAGAGGTCTCCTACCTGGGACATAGAGTGGGGAGTGGTAAGATCAGGCCAGAACTAGCCAAAGTGGAAGGCATTCATGCATGGCCTGTACCTGTTACCAAAAGGCAGGTGAAGGCATTTTTAGGGACAGCAGGGTACTACAGAACTTTCATCCCTAGTTATAGTACCATAGCTGCTCTCCTCACAGACCTGACAAGGAAAAACAGGCCAGATAAGGTAGTGTGGACCCCAGCATGTCAACAGACATTCTAGAAGCTTAAAGAAGCTTTGGGAAGACCCCCTGTGTTAGCCAGTCCAGATTACAGCAAATAATTTCTTGTGCAGGTGTATGCTTCAAACCATGGGGTGGGGCTGTACTTCACCAGATTTCTTCAGAGGGTGAAGTTCACCCAGTGGTTTATCTCAGTCATAGGCTCTGACTCAAGGAGGAATGCTATGCAGCTATAGAAAAGGAATGTCTAGCCATAGTGTGGGCACTGCAGAAACTTCAGCCTTATGTGTATGGAAGGAATTCACTGTAGTTACAGATCACAATCCCCTAACATGGTTACATCAAGCCAGCCAGCAAAATGCCAAGTTGCTAAGGTGGAGCCTAGGGTTGCAAGCATATGATATGACAGTGCAGCACCACAGTGGGGTTAGCAATGCCAATGCAGATGGGTTATCAAGACAGGGAATGGGGTAAGGTATTCCCAGATAGGCTCAATCCGCTCAAGCAATGTTTCTCAAGGGTCACTTGAAAAACTAGCTGTAGTTCTTGGGGGGGGGTGGAGAATTGTGAAGGCTGCAGCCCAGCTAGATATAATTTTGTAAATAATTCTTTGTAATTTGTAAATATTAATATGATCCATGTGCTTGTTTTACAAGTGTAAGAAAGCTACATGTTATGATTAAACTATATGTTTTGTGCTGAGCTTCAAAAATGTAACCACAGTGCCCTCTGCTGGAGAAGATCAGAAATGTATATGGACTATATGCCTGTGCAAATATATGTTTTCATAGTAGAAGTTGGGACATACAGAGTTAACTTGCAAACTCTGAGAAAATAAGTAAAGAGTTTTACGATCTGCTATGAAGTTGGTTTATCTCAGCTAAGAGACAGGTTGTCTAGTCTAGGGGCTTCTTTCTATTGTCATAAAGCAGAGGTAATTGCAGGTTACCAATGTAATTGTTTTCGACTTCCAGTTTCAAGCAAGCTTCTAAAAGATAAGTGTCAGCTTCTAAGAGATAAGTATTTTTCATAGAGACATGTTAAATTCTGTTGGTATCTGTTTAGCTTGGAAATTAGATGCAAGTATCAAATAGTGATGTCATCTAGCTAACCCAGCAGTAATGTGTATGATTAACTTTAGAACTATCTCAGAGAGAAAGTCTGGGCATTTTGTATCTTGTCTTGGACCTAGAAACATTCACCTAGCACTACTGCTTGTGTTTTGCTTTGTAAGTAAGACTTAGATTGCAGTGATGTCTCTTAGAGAAAGATAGGAATATAGCAAAAATAGTCTAGATGTTTTCTGTATTTATGAGAGACTGTTCTGCAAAGTTGTTTGAAAATATTTCCTGTGATTCTGAACTCTATTGTCACTCTGTTGAGTTAATGAGTATTGTCTTCTGCTTTTATTATTTATTAAAGATATTTAAACCATTTGATTGTGGTTGGTTTTGTATACAGATATTTAAGCTCTTAGAGTACTTGCATATGATTTTGGTAATACTGTACAGGCCACTTCTAAATAGCCTTAGTTTGGTCACACTTACCCTTTGGATAATAGTAACTTTACACAGTAAGATTGGGCACCCTTTGGTAAAGGTCTTTATAGTAGCTGATGAGAGTGTTTAGTGGCAGCTGGTACTATCTTATAGTCTGGCCAGAAGGGGGCATAGCTAGGGAACCTGTGCCAGCCTTCCCCAGGAGTGTCTGTGTGTTTGTATATAAATCAAACCTCAAAGTGTGCATGTGCGTGTGTGTGTGTGTGTGTGTGTGTGTGTGTGTGTGTGTGTGTGTGTGTGTGTGTGTGTGTGTCAGCTACTTGGGCAGGGACATGAAGCACTGGTTGGACAGAAAGAGTACTGGATGTTTTGGGTTGACCATTCGGCTGAGATCTTAACCCTATACATGTGCCAGTGGGGAGTCTTACTGGAGATCTGGAAAGAGAGGAAGAGACCAGCTCCAGACTGACTGTGATCTCTGTGTGCTCTTAAGGGAAATTGTACTTTACTGTGTGGGTTCCTATCATCTTCTCAATGTGCACATTCCTCACTGGTGTTTGTGGTGAGGATTGAGGCTCCTTGGTTACTAGGCCAGTGCACAGGTGTCACATGTTAATTGTTTGGCAGTGGTGGAATAGCCACATCAAATATTAATTGGTTGCTAGTGGTGAGTTAGCCACATCACAAATTAATCAGCTTGTAGTGGTGTGGATATTGAATTCCTGCAGCTTGTGTACAGTGATCACTGAAGCTGTTTTGTGCTCTAACTCACCCATGCAGTGAACTTTCAGAGTTCCTATCACAATTGTTTTATTTATTTTGTTAGCTTAGTTAGTCACTAAGAGCAGGCAAACATGTCAGTAGAGGAGTATAGCAAGCTGACAAGGAGCCCATTGGCTGAGATGTGCCATGCTAAAGGACTGGTGCATGGATACCTGACTAAAGCAGACATGATTGCAGTTTTGGTCACAGCTGCATCAGAGAATAGCAACCAGGAGGACTGGTCATGGGGATGTACAACTCTCAGAAAATGGACAGCTCAACCTCTCCACAGAGGACTTAGAAATCCATCTGGAGCTAAAGAGACTTGAGTTGGAGGCCAAACGTTTGGAAATGGAAAGAGCAGAGAAACTGAGACATCTGAAAGCTGACAAGAATGAGAAGCAGAGGCAACATGAAAAGGAGATGCTGACTCTTTGCCAGAGTCATTGAGGTAATGGGGAAGTGAGTAACCAAACCCCAGAAGCAACAAAGGTCAGTAAATTTCTTCCACAATTTATAGAGGGGGATAATTATGATAGTTCCATTCATATGTTTGAGAGGGTATGTAAACAGTATGAAGTGACTAAGGGCTCTGGGTATGGTTCCTGACCCCCTTACTGCATGGCAAAACTGTAAATGTTCTTTCCAAACTATCTGATGTTGACTGTTTAAATTATAATGTTGTAAAAGACTGTTTGCTAGAATGTTTTAAGCTGAAACCTGAAGCTTACAGGAAAACATTTTGTGAGCATAGATGCAAGGCAGATGAAAGTGTGTGTGAATATGTTGCTGAACTAAGCACTTATTTTCATAGATGGGTGAGTGGATGTCAGGTCAACACTTTTGAATGACTGGCAGACCTTTTGGTGAGGGAACAAGCCCTTAGCACTTTGCCTGAGGACATGAGGATCTGGTTACTAATAGACAATGCCTTACTGCAGAAGAGTTGGAGAAGAAAGGAGACCTATACCTAGCAAGCAGGGCATCACTGCACAGGAAAGGGACACCCAGTGCTGCTCATGGGTCTAAGGAAACCATGGTGGTCAGCCCAGACTGCCTCAACAGAATCGGCCAGCAGCAGGGGAAGCCATTAGTCCAGATACACATCCAGGACCTAGGGTTAAATGTTTTAAATGCAATCAGTGGAGCCATGTAGCATATAGATGTCCATGGAGGCAAGGTGATGAACAAAAGGAGAGCCAGTAAGTGGGTATGACAAAATGCCAACAGTAGGTTGTCTCAAAACAACAAGGGTACCAAACTACCATCCTGCAGATGTCCAGATAAGGAAGGATTTTCATAATGCAGTAACATGTGTTCATGCAGTTACATGTAGTCAGGCTTGGAGGCAAGGATGTGGGTCTGATAGCCTGGGGGAGACCCAGACAGACTGCACACTTGCTGCCAGGACTGGTGAAGTGGTTACTTCAGGGAGGGAGCTACCCTGTAGCAGTAAGACTGAAGGTGAGCCACAGCTGCTTGTTGGTACTGATATTTCCTTGGACAGAGTAACTGCAAGAGCAGAGGTGAGTAGTAGTACCAAGGCTGACAGTGAGGCACCGATGTCAGAAGATGCCAGACTTCCTGTGGAAGGGGAGCTGGGAAGGGTTACCAAGATAGAGTTGAGACAGCTCAGCTCTCAAACCCTACATTACAAGGCCTGAGAGAGATAGCTAATGAGGCACCTGATTCTCAAGGGAAGGGGGAATCTTCATACTGGGACAAAGGGTTACTGTATAGAGAGTGGACCCCTGAGAGAGAGCTTGAGGGTGAGAGAATACAACAGTTGGTAGTATCTAGAGCCTCCTCTCTGGCACTTCTAGCCATAGCCCATGATATTCCCTTTGCAGGTCATATGGGCATAATATTTACAAAGAGACATATTATGGAGAACGTCTATTGGCCTGGGATTTGAAGAGATGTAACAGGGTACTGCAGGACCTGTGAGCAGTGCCAAAAGGTTGAAAGGCAGGAGACAAGGTGAAAACTCCTTTGTCTGTGATTGAAGAGCCATTTTAGAGGGTAGCTATGGATATTGTGTGGCCTCTGAGTAAGTCAAGTTTAACTGGGAAAAAACATATTCTAGTGGTAGTAGATTATGATACAAGGTACCCTGAGACAGTGGCTCTGTCTTCTATTGAGGCAGACAAGGTGGCAAATGCTTTGTTAAAGATTTTCAGCAGGGTAGGTTTCCCAAAAGAAATACTGATTGACAGAGATGCCAATGTCATGTCAGACCTGCTGGCTTGTCTGTGGAAGTACTGTGGGGTGAAGCACCTAAAGACTACCCCCTACCATCCCCAGACTAATGGTCTTGTTGAGAGGTTAAAGTCTACACTCAAGACCATGCTACGGGCATTTGCAGATCAGTTTAAGAGGGATTGGGACAAATATTTGCCCCATCTGTTGTTTGCTTACATTGAGGTGCACCAGGAATCTAGAGGTTTTCACCCTTTGAGTTGTTGTATGGGTATAGGGTGCGTATGTGCACGTCCTTCACTGGTGTTAGTTGTGAGGATTGAGGCTCCTTGATTACTGGGTCAGTGCACGGGCATCACATGTACCTTCAAATAAACTGTATTAATATGCTGACACTCTACAATTATATGTAGTGTTGACAACATAACTATTCTGCTCTCATAATTACAATTCATAAATTCACTACTTTACTAATTAATTGGTGAAATGATTGTTACCTCATTTTAAATGAAAAAAATTACTTTTAGCCAGAAATACAATTCTATATAACTACAAAGCCAGTTAAGATATACAACACAGACACAGATTGTATAACAATACAAAAATCTTGGTATCATCGCAGATAAGCTTACATTCACTGACTAGAAAAAGATATAAAATACCTTAGGAACAGTCAACTAAATAAACAAATATTTATCAGCAAACACAAGAAAAAGACTGATCAACACAATTGTTATGCTCAAACATGTATATGGATACAATCCTAGGGGTAATTTACAAAAGATCATTTATCAAAAACTAGAATGCCCATATCACAAAATAGTTAAATTCATAGTTCACCCAGCAACTAATAATCATATTAGTAACCTTATCAAATTAAAATGGATGTCTTTTTAAATCAAGCAAACTCACATTCTCCTCCTCTCTCTCACAAGCTGCTCTACAAAAAACAGTGCCCAGCTCTAACCTCTATACTTCAGTGGCACATTACTGAAAGGACTCTCAAATCTCACAATAAAAATCTCATACAAAATTCCAGACCTTGATTTAGAATTAGAGAGCAGGCACCTAGCTATTTCTGACCAAGAAAACGCATCATCTTACCCTTTGAAATTCAAACCATTATAAATGTTGCCACTTTTAACTGATCTTGCAAGTCAACCTTGCAATAAGATTAACTTGCTTTAATTGTGATATAACTTGCTAAGTCTAACTAACAACTTGTATTTCATTTTATATTTCAGCTGATATTACTTACAGTTTTTCTATCTTGTTCGGACAGCTCCATACTTGGAGTTTCTACACCATAACTGCTATATCTCTGATATTTTCAAATGCAGATTTTCATTCATAAATTTCCTCCACTGTTAACAAACATAAATTGATTATGTTTCCAGTTTTAATATCTCATGTGTCTCTTACTCTGTTTTCCTTTCCACAGTGAAGTACTGCTAGCATAAATTGTACATACTTACTTCTTTAAATTACACTTTCTTTTTTGCCTCACATTTCTCCCACTCTGCTTTTGTTTATTTTGAAATTGTAGAACACTATTATTTATGGTCCTATCAGTGTAACTTTTTCATTTTATTTCATACTGAAACCTTTTATTCTTGTGCTACTTTGATTCTTTCTTCCTTGGTCCTCTCTAAAAATAAGCTTTGTACAGTATGCTCAACCTGGATAACAAAATATAATTAAGTAAATAAATTTATTTTTTATTTTTATTTTATTTTTATTAACACTTTATTGACTGGGTTAGCATCAGTAGGCCAATGTCATACTGACTAGGGGAAATTTGCCCAGGGCACTAGGGAGCTTCCTACACTGTTTTTGAGTTCTAGTATCTCACTTGATAAGCCATAGGAGATCACAGTGGCAAACTCACTCAAGTGAGGAAGTTGTTAATATTATTTAGTTAACAGGAGGCTTAAAATGAGACATTGGTCTACGTATTTAACATTAGTGAAATCCCTGACTCAGAATCAGTTCCATGGAGTCACATAATGGAGCAGTTTGAGCTTGAGGAAGGAGAGAAGCCACTGATTACTATTAACTGACATCAGAAGCTAAAGGTCTTGATGGATGTAATTCATCAGTTTGCACAACAAAATAGTCTGAGGTACATGGAGAAAAGGACATGCCATTTGATAATGTACAAAGATTTATAGACAAATTGTACAGGACAGAATAAATCTGCACAGGCTGAAAACACCAACTAGGCTGATGATAGTAATGAGTTCCTCAAAAAAATGGAACATCTATAAATAGCTATGTTGCTTGGGACACTTTATTACTCCCACATGGATTTTCTGTTAATGACAGGTGCACATTCAGACATATTGGCAAGGACTCTTTTTGTGACATTACTTTTGCAAATTATACACATGCTAAAAACTTTCTTTTAAAATGTGATATTGAAAAGAATTTGAAAACCATAGGCATTGCAGGATTAAATGTTATAACAAAAATATGCTTCATTGTGCCATTTCACTCAGCAGATGTAGAATTACAACATATTAAAACTTATTTCTCAACAATTTGTCAAACAATATGTACTGTTAAAAATGTTTGATAGCTGTAAGATCTGGAATGTGGCACTAGAAATATGTGCATATTTAAAAACTCAAGACCAAAACTGGACACAACCACCACGATGTTATAAAACCAGTATTTAATGTCGAAGTAAAACAAAATGAGATAAAATAAGCGCTTTCACATGCTACACAGGCATGCTTCTTCAGATTTCACAAACACATTTTCAAACAATTCTTAAATACTAACTGCACAACCAAATAATTGAATAATGGATTCAATAATTGAATTCAATAATTGATTGATTGAGCAAGCAATATTTTAAGGCAACCAGCTCCTAGTTGAATGAATCATATATAATGAAATGTGTGTATGTGTATCCTGAATACAAATAATACAATATGATAAGTAATATAAAGTAATGATTAACTAACTAAAAATTAATAGTTTAAACAAAACACAATTTGCAACATCATATTACACTATCCGATGTAAAAAATATAAAATATAAAATATATCAAAACACTATTTACTAAAATGCATGTACTGAACGTACATCTAAACCCAGGATATAAATTTGGGTCCTTAGACATGTCCAGCGCTTATAATTCATTACCTCTTAAAACATTAATGGAAGAAATATTAATAATATATATAGTATAAAATGTAAAAATATAATATAGAGATATATAAATATATATGGTTGAATCCAAAAATACATCTAAATACGTGCATCCAGTATTGGTTTAATGCTAATAGACTGGTTGAGCCCTGGTTCTACATGTGCTCTCATTCTAAAGATCCATTCAAGGTCAACTGATTCTAGGTGATTCAAGTTGCTACCCCCTCGTTTATTCTGCAATATCATCTGTAACACCCTGAACCTAAAAGTATGACCTACATTTAAACTAACATGTCTGGCCAACGCGTTCTGGTTGTTCATTTTCCTGATATCGTATATATGATTATATATTCTGTCTTTTAGCCTCCTTGTTGTCATGCCCACATAAAGCCCTGTACATTTTGTGCATGTAGCTAAATAAATTAGATTCTTACTATCGCATGTAGCATAAAACTTAGGTTTAAACTCAAACATCATGGTAGGATGAACAAAATGTTGTTCGAATGTTATATATCTACACATATTACATCTCATACAGCAAAAAGTACCCATTTTATTTATACTTAATCTATTGATTCTATCTTTTGTGTGTTCCTTACATAATAGCCCCTTTAAATTCTTACTATTTCTATAGTTGAATCTTGGTTTATGTCTCACTATATTCAACATTTTAGCATCTATAGTGAGTACACTCCAATGTTTGCTTATTATGTCCACCACTTTCCTATTGTCATTAGTATATCTCGTAATAAACGGGGTTATAATATCATAACTCCCTCTTGATCTATTATTCACATGATTCCTGGTAATCTTAGTATTCTTTTATATTATCCATAATGGAGCATCTAACTTTATTTATCATAGAATCATTATACCCCCTGTCTAAAAACAGGGTGTGTAAATCATCAAGCTGCCTCTGTAGGTCAGGATTCGCTTTACATAACCTATATATCCTGACAAACTGTCCTTTAACCACATTAGGAAAGACATGTCTGGGGTGCATGCTACTATAACATAAAAGTGAAAGTTAGAATCAGTTGACCTTGAATGGATCTTTAGAAAGAGAGCACATGTAGAACCAGGGCTCAACCAATCTATTAGCATTAAACCAATACTGGATGCACATATTTAGATGTATTTTTGGATTCAACTATATATATTTATATATTTCTATATTGTATTTTTATATTATATACTATATATATTATTAATATTCTCTCCATTAATGTTTTAAGAGGTAATGAATTATAAGCACTGGACATGCCTAAGGACCCAAATTTATATCCTGGGTTTAGATGAACGTTCAGTACACGCATTTTAGTAAATAGTGTTTTGATATATTTTATATTTTATATTTTTTACATCGGATAGTGTAATATGATGTTCCAAATTGTGTTTTGTTTAAACTATTAATTTTTAGTTAGTTAATCATTACTTTATATTACTTATCATATTGTATTTTTTTGTATTCAGGATACACATACACACATTTCATTATATATGATTCACTTTATATCTGGCTTTCAACTAGGAGCTGGTTGCCTTAAAATATTGCTTGCTCAATCAATCAATTATTGAATTCAATTATTGAATCCATTATTCAATTATTTGGTTGTGCAGTTAGTATTTAAGAATTGTTTGAAAATGTGTTTGTGAAATCTGAAGAAGCATGCCTGTGTAGCATGTGAAAGCGCTTATTGTATCTCATTTTGTTTTACTTCGACATTAAATACTGGTTTTATAACATCGTGGTGGTTGTGTCCAGTTTTGGTCTTGATACTTTTCTCATTGGGAATTACAACCTTCAGACGGTAGCAGCACTTATTTTTCTTTATATTTAAAAACTGATAATGGTACTTTAGTACATATTCTAAGTGCTTTCACTTCAAATGGAAAACCAAAGACCTGTTTTTTTTTTGGATTCTTTGGAGCATTTAATTTAGAATTGTACTTACCACACATGCACACAATGTGAGGGAGTGAGACATGATATGTCTTGATGTGAAAGATTGTGTAAAAATATAAATGTAAAGGTAATTTTTGGTTTGATTATCCCCAAATATGAAGTATTGAACAAGATGTGATAGACAAAAGTATACAGGAGAGTATCGTGCCTAAATTTCAAACACTCAGAAGATGGAATGTGTTATAGGAAAAGGTACATCATCAAACTTAAGAAAAACTAGATTAATAATAATAATAATAATAATAATAATAATAAAACAGGCTTTGTAACAGGTAACTATACAAATGAGTATAGGGTAGGATAATAGAGATTTACAGGATAGGACTGGTTTGAAAAAGGATATGAGTGAACAAACACTAGCAAATAATTATGACTCAGAAGTTGACAAATTGCAGGAAGATGACAAAGGATGTGAAGATCTAGATGCAGATGGTAGTGGAAGCAATGATAAGTACTGTACAACAGGGAAACGGGTGAGAAAAAGGTAAGAAAAATAATACAAAAAGTGAGGTATAATTTAGCAGTATATAGTTTAAATGTCAATAGTATTATTAGATATTCTAGATTTTTAGTAATTGCAGAAAGTTATAAAGTTATTGATGCCAGCACAACGTGTTTATTAGATATTAAGTCTTTGACAGATTTATAAAAAAGAACTAGAAGTGGTGTGAGGACAAAAGGCATTATGAGCTTTTGGAAGAGATTTATGTAGTTGTTGTCTACAGTTATTAGATGTTAGTATTGCTATCCCAGTGTATGCTTAGGGTTGTGCATTTTAAATTATATTTGCCCCTGCTGTATTGAAAGATAGAGAACAACTGCTTGACTCATTAAATTAGATCAAGGTTTAAATTGTCATTTACACAAGGAAAAAGGGAAAATAAATAGAGATGCAAGACTATTTCAGGAAGTATTATATTTTGGGAAGCTCATACTGGGACCATGTGTTGGTCCTACTTCTAAAAGAAGAAAGATGAATAAAAAAAATATTATTTTCTAGTTGCAGAAACATTCAAATTGAAAAATTGTATGAAGACAAAATTTTTGATATCAGATCATGTCATTGTATACTTTCAGGTGAGTTCTGAAAGGAATAATTTTAGAGAAAGCAAGGGTATTAAAAAGTTAAATGGGTGTGTGATAGGTATAACTGCATTTCAAGCATTTAGCATTAATTGTTTTTTTTTAAGATGAATGGAATAGTGGACTAGATATAAGATGAAATATAAAAATATATATTATAAAATAGAAATAGATATGTTAGCAGACAGAGTAACAGCTTTAAATGAAATTGAAAATTTCTTATGAAAGTCTGATAAGAGGATATTAGAGGCACAAAAAGTAACCCTTTTAATTGGAGAAAAAATATTTATTTAACATTTTTTTACCGGGAAATTCTGACTGGGACAAAGTCCATTTTCATCAGAAGCTCAGGGAATAAAGCTCCAGACGCATGTGAGAGGAAACCCACACAAATGCAGGGAGGACATTAGACTCTGCACAGAAGGCACTCCAGCTGAGAATTGAACTGGAGAACCTCATGCTGTGAGGCAACAACACTAATCACTGCATCACTGAACCACCCCACATTTTAAGTATGCTATTATACAAACAAATATATTCTGTTGAGGGTTCTGAAGTGGAGATTCCCCTTCTCAGTAAAGTTATTATGCAAGATATGAGTTGCATTAATTGTCTAAAATGTGTACATGGTACATTAACAACTTCAAAAGATGGTATAGTAATTGAATGGTTACATCAAATAATTAGAAATGAACACATATCATAGACCAATTAAAGATATGCATATGCTGATACTATGGTAGCAAATGCCTTATTGTAGAGACTACAATATGCTACACAAGATGTTTATGATGATCTTAGATTAAACCAGTAGCAAATGGCTGGGAATAGTATAAAAGTTGGGAGAGGGGTAAAGCAAGGATGCACACTTAGTGGATTATTTAATTTAATTTAGTGTTGAATACTGCTATTTCTGAATGTAGTGATTTTTGTAGTACTGTGGTTTGTGTCTCATTTCCAACATCTCAAACCATTGTATCTTTTTATTCAGATGATTTAACCACTGCTGTTAATTCAGAGTTCGTATTGCGTTCTGCATTTTGTGAGATAAAGAACACATTAAATGAGATATGTTTATTCATGTACAGAAATTGAAGTGGTTTGGATTGATTGCTTTACTTAGGAATATACCTTTCTATTTACAAAATATAGAGATTTATGGTATTGCTGTTGGGACAGTAGATGAGTATTATACAGTGGGGTGATATTTTAGATGCAGTAACCTCAATATTACAATCATGGAGAATTTTTAATTCTCCTTAGAGAAAAAGGTGTATTTATTACAGTTAGCAAACTAAGCTAAGGAATGCTTTTCCATTTCCAAAGGTAGAGAAACTAAACCATTAGAAATATTTTTTTGCATTTTATAGGTGTCCATACTGAATCCCATCAAGCGTAGAATCCTATATTGTAAAAAAGAAGAAGGGGGTTAGGTTTGTATAATCCAGGAGTATGTTTAGCATCTTTGTGTTAGTCATTGGCTATGTTATCATTAAAAGACAGTGATAAGATGGGGAAAGATATCATAGTATAATTATGAAATGATATGGAATAGCTGTGAACATAAAAAGGATAAAAAAACGAGAACTTTCTGATTAAGGAAGCTATGTGTAATATATAGCAGCTGGGCATTTGGTAAAAATGCTAATTGGCTGACATCTGTTTAATCGACCACATTTGGCAGTCTAATGTAGATGGCTGACAAGTGTACTAGGATCAATAATTCCTGGTTAGGGGAATACCCCCTTGCCTTGTGGATTGTGCAGTCTCAGAGTTAGTACATAAATAGCAGGGGTGTGGTAGGTGAGGGGGGGGGGGGTTTGCCCCTCCTGAAAAGATGGCATAATTTTTTTGTGTGTGTGTTTGAAACTTGTTTGCACCGAGGTCTTTCTTGGAGCATGTGTGGTAATGTGTTGACATCTGCTTTGTTGACCTTTTGTGGTAGACATTTCTGCCATTGACCTTATTGATTTGCTGGCCAAAGTACATATATATATACATATATATACTGAAAGCTTACAATGCTGAATTTCAAAATACTGAATTTTAAGCCATAGATGTGATATGTGTTTCCATTCATCCCTTCACCTGTGACTTGCTTGTGATGTTTGTTTGTGTCTTTCGGCTTTTCCCGGTTAGGGGTCGCCACAGTGGAACTCCAGTCCGCTAATGATTGCTTATGATAAAAAAAAAAAAAAAATTACTGTAACAAAGTGCCGACTGTTGGAATACTGATAGTAGTGTAGAAAGTAGTGTTGTAGCATTTCTAAATGTAGGTACTGTATGTCTCTTTTATATTTTTATGGGAAGTATCTAAAGTAATAAGGCAGACATTTCATCCATTCCTGGCAGTAGTGGCACTGTGTACAGTACTGTAAGGTAAGTAAAAGGTATATGTCCTTTCCCCCACTGTAGTGCGATCCTGGAGTTAGTATATATAGTTGAAGGCTATGGGGGAGTGGCCTCCCACATTTGGGGGCATTGGGGGCATAGCCCTCTACCTAGTTTGGTTTTATATTGTCCAGTTTCTGTTAAGAGGGTAAGTAAGTAGTTTTTAAGTTTTCTAAAGAGTTAGTTGTTGGTGTTGTAAGTGTGCATGTCTACAGCTTAAAATTCAGTATTTTGAAATTCAGCATTGTAAGCGTTCAGTATAATGAGACTCAGTCAAATCAGTTTTTAGTATTTTGAAAATTAGGTATTATGGTCTCAGTGAAATGAAATTCAGTATTTTGAGTTTTCAGTCATGTGAAGTAGGTAGTAGTGTGTGTGTGTGTGTGTGTGTGTGTGTGTGTGTGTGTGTGTGTGTGTGTGTGTGTGTGTGTGTGTTTGTGTGTGTGTGTGTGTGTGTGTGTGTGTAAAGCACTGCTCAGGAAATACACACACAGAAGCACCTCCAACAAAACTGTGGTATGAGGTGATTATGGATAAATTCTGTCATATTAGACCTTGGAATGATTTTAGTGAGTAATATATGCAGATGATTGCTGAGATAAGAAATCACTTTCAAGAAGTATTAGAATTAAAGGACTTTTCATGGAAGAAGATGTTGGGAAAACTTTAGTGAAAGGGCAAATTAAATATAAAGAAAAGGAAGAGAGATTATGTACTCTGTGTAATTGTGAGGATAGTATGCAGCATGCTCTTATAGAATGTGATAGGTTGCAGGTTTTTGTTGTAGTGTATTAAAGCAATGCAATTTAACAGAAATTAAGTTGATTTCTTTATATTAGGTAGTCAGAGATGCATGTGACAAAAAAATGCTCAGCACAGTGTAGATTCCCTGAATAACCAGATGTGAGACGTTGCTGTATAATAAATTGTGGGAATGTTCTTTGATTTTGGGTAAATTAAAGAAATGGCTAAGGAGGAAGATATGGGAGAATATTAAAGACTAATGCAATATGAAGATTTATGTTTACTGTAAGTGATAAAAGAATAATTTTCCTGCTTTTTTACTATACTCATTTAGGATTTCTGAAGTATAATTGATATTGTTTTCCTATGTTTTTGAATATCTTTTCTGTATTTAATGTATCTTTTCATGGTATGAAGTACATAAGTTTTATTAAATCTTTTGATAAGTGCCATGGGATCTCATGCATCCACCTGAGTTACCATGAATGCAGGGAGATGGGGCCTCAGTTTAACATCTCATTTGAAGGATGGCACAGTTTGGAGTGCAGCACACCTTATACTGCTCTACACCATCAATATTGGTAAATTAATCCAACTATCCAGTGTGGGATAGAACCCACAGCCTTATGGCTTTCTGGCATCAAGGGTGAGTATGCTACCTAATGAGCCACTGAAACTGCTTGAAATAGTTGACTATTACACAGTTGATTGACACCCAGAATTAACTGACTCATGACATTAACACTGAGTGTAATGACCTTCACAAATATAAAGTGTGACTATTAAATTCTTCCAGGATGTGGGGAAAAATGAAATATTTTACATGACGATTTAAATTACAAAGATTCCCTGCTAAAACACACTTGTCCTTGCCCCCTCCCCTCTCATGAAATAATGACACCATATTGGGTTTTGGACAGTGTTTATTAAGAAGGACATTGCAAAATTTGTAACACAAATCCAAATCAAATAATTTATTTTATTCAGTCACCAGAATTACATATTTATGTCACTATATTAATTATTCAAATTAAACCATTTCCTTTATTTTCTTTATTCCAGCACTTGAAGTATATATTTCTGTTTCCATATTAGTTATTTCTCTTATTGGGCATAAAACCATATTCATTTTATATCTATTCAGTAATCTTATCTACTCAGCTTACCATTTTGTTCATTGCATCTTTCTTCATAGTTTTGGCACCAAAGACCATCTAGCCAAACTGCAGCTTGATAATTTGTGAGAATTTAGCACTCTATTAGTTGCTCATGCCTGATTATTTTGGAGCATCTGTCAATTAAACTAAAATCTGTAATCGTATGGGCCCAGCTCTGCTGACATCCGCTGGGAGCAGAACCATGTTTCCCAATTGGCCGACTCATCATTCTAGCTCAGACTAGCTAGGAAGGGGCTATTTATAAACTTATAGTAACACAGAACTAAGGAAAAATGTCAGAAAATTACTTGTAAGACTCAAGAAAAAATAATCTCAATAATTTATTCTACTACTGGCCACACACTTTCATCGATAAAACAAAAGACTTTATCAGAATCAGTTACAGCAAACAGACTAAAAAAAAATTAAAAACCCTGAGTAGGTCACATGACCTCATTAATTAAGGAAACAGTACTTGCATTAAACATTCAACTCAATCACACACATCTAAAATTAAACTAAATCATGTTAATCTAATTTTCAAAACATATAATAGCACCAGTACCAAGGGTAGTCACTAGGCTGTCTTCAGCAGTATCAGAAACTCGAAAGAGATATCCAATTCTGTTCAGAACATACCTCCAATGGCATATTCCCAGCTGACTCAGAAACCATAGTTGAAATCCTTGCAGACATGTTTAGCTCCAGCTTTATACTCTCCACAGATCCCATTGACCCCACTCTTCGCTATCCTGACAGATCAAAGTTACTTTCCTACTACATCATCTTATACAGGATTCTGAAGAGTAGCATATAATAAGCATATCATCCAGTGAAAAACAGGCTTGTTTTTTTTTGAACACCTCCACCTTCATAGAATGATCAATCAAAAAAATCACAGATCAAAAAAAAAAAAAAAACACCTCTGTTGTAAGATTAACATCACCTGCTGGCATGATAATTTTCTTCTAAAACATTATTTCCCACTTTTGGAATAGACTGTATACATCAAACAAAGTAATTCCCTGTGTGACTTCAAAGCTGACCTCAGTGATCAGATGGGTAACTACAAAGCCATGTTGGTATTAATGTGAATGATCTATTCAGAATAAACTTGCCTACCCTTATCACCACACAGGCAATGTGACTAAATCTGTTTATGGTTCTCCAGCTGTAAGCTTAGTATAAACATGATGAAGCTATGATTCATACACATTTATGTTTTTTGTGGGGAAAATAATGACCTTGATAAGTTGTTCTATTGGCACAAATTTTTAAATGCACTGGACAATATGCCATAGGTGCCCCATCAAAAAAAATCATAAAGAAAGAAGTGCAAGTGTCTATGCAATCCCTACAAGGTGTAGTCTGAGGAAGATGATTAACACACAGTAATGAGAACAACTGCTATGTCAAATGTTATTTATAAATATGCGGCAGGACAGACATCATTTTATAAGCAGGACATATAGTCTGGGATGAAGAACACTTAGATTTCGGGTATAGATATTCTTTCTTTGTAGGGATGCATCCTGAGGAACTTTAGTGAAGAATTCATACTGACACATCACAGACATGTCAACAAGCACAGGAACAACACGATACACTGTGGTCTCATGTACACATGAGACAATGAATATCACATACTTGCTGTGTGTTATACACCCCTTATAGCATGTCATAGCTTTAGTAATTTTAAAATCAACACAATAGGAAAACTTAGTTATTTTGCTATCAGCACTATAGCACTGTGCTTAGGTGTGCAGATAACTTTGCACCCAGTCTAAGAGGGTAACTACAAACCTTCTTTCATGTCCTTTTTGTTTTCTTTATGTTTGCCTTCCACCATCATCCTACTAGGTTTGTATCAGTGTGAGCTTTGCTGTGCTGGTGTGTTGATCTTTGGAAACTTCTGCTTTGGACTGTGTGACAGAAGGTCTTCATTTCAGGTATGATGGCAATAATATTTTAAATTCAAAATAAAAACACTAAATCCAGAATGGACAACTTCCAGCAGGCAAAAAATTCAAACCATAAAATATTTTTTAGTGCTTTCATTCACTTTATTACCATGAACTTCTTCAGAAAAACTGACAAAGAACACACCCTTTCCTTTTATACTATTCAAATGATACATCTCAGGAAGTGATGTAATAATTTCGAAAAATGTTAAAACCATATTTACAATATTTTAAACAACTATGTTAAACATAAATATGATGTGTAAAATGTTTTTTATTATATAGAAAGACAGTTTAAAATAGAATGATTGTACATATTAAACATTTTACACATCATATTTATTTCATATATTTAAGTACAGATAGAATTATAGGTAAAACTGATGTTCATTTGTTTTTTGAAAATATTGTAAATATGGTTTTAACATGTTTCGAAGTTATTACATCACTTCCTGAGATGTATCATTTGAATAGTATAAAATGAAAGGGTGTGTTCTTTGTCAGTTTTTCTGAAGAAGTTTACGGTAATAAAGTGAATGAAAGCGCTAAAAAATATTTTATGGTTTGAGTTTTTTTCCTGCTGGAAGTTGTCCGTTCTGGATTTGGTGTTTTTATTCTACTTTCAAGTTCCTTTTAAATTCAAAAACTACAAAAGCAGTAAAACTATTTTTACACATATGAATAACAGTTCTCATCTAACCTCTAACAAGGAAAATCATTCTATGGCTAGACTGTGTAATGCTAGAAGCTTCAATAAAAGACTTAATGAGTTCAAGATTGTTGTCTTTGTTGAAAACATCAGTATTGTGATTGTAACCAAAGCATGGCTTGGCTGTAACAGCCCATTCTTTAATATTACCACCTGGACTATCTTCTACAACTAAAGGTAAGAAACTGAGGAAGAGTATCCATGCACGATGACAACAAGATTTCTTTTTCCTTCCTGCTCAATAATAATATGGTTGAGATGCAGGGTGTTAGGGTAGCCACTGATAAAAAGGAAAATTTTTGTAGACGTTTCTCTGTCATCACTGCAGAAAATTAATATTTGTATGCTAAACTTATTAGTAGCATCAAGGATGTGTGTTAGTTTTGTGTGGTGATTTGAATTCTTCAGTGACTGACTGGGTCACAGGCAGCACAGGAACCTATTTTAAAGTATTATTTGATGTTATCACTCAGTGCTGCTATGCTTAAAAATATGACATTTCCTTAGAGAGAATACACAGTTTCACCTTATGAATTTGAATTACTACTGACTATTTCCATATTTGAATTTGACGATAGTGATCATTTGGGAATTTAAAGCAACTATGAACAGAAACAGTTTTAATATTAAAAACTCTGACAGTGGTAAAAATTGGAAATCTCAATCTACTCCTGTCTTTAAAATTTAATTTGTTTACCTACCACAGTCTATCTGTAGAAATGAGATTGCTACTATAAAAACAAATAACACAACCTATCATTTAACTGCTTGGAAGAAATTGTTTATCATTTTAGGAAAAAAACATAACCCACCATTTAATTGCGTGGAAGAAATTGTTTAACCTTTTAGAAAAATACTGTTTTCCCTGTGTATACTTTTTTTTTTTTGTTATGGACACTGTATATAGTTTATTTTGTTCTTTTCCTATTATTACATTTTTAAATTATTGTTTTATAAAATTAATAAAAACATTTTGAGAAAAGAAAAACTCTGACAGTACCATTAGGAAATATTATAGAGCACTGTGATCAAATAGCATTAGACTTGGATTAAATTGCACCACAGATTCACTTAACTCAGAAATGAAATCTCAGAGATGTTATTTATAGTCTCATTAATTCTTGTGTTCAAACTATTAGGGAAAATCAAAGACCAATGTCTATTTATTGTGGTGGCATACAGAAATTTATAAACCATTTGAAAAGAAAGAAAAACAACCAATGGAAAATTCATAAGTTTATTCTACAACCATCTCCAGAAGTATAACCAAAGTACAAAATCACTGAGGCAACTGATTAATAAAAGGAAGACCAAATGTAAAGAAGGCTAGCTAATAACCTTAACAAACTAATGTGCATAGTTTAGATCTCGCTAAAAAATTATATTACATTAAAAGGGAATTATGCCATTTGGTAGAAATTGTATTTGCACAAATTTCAAAACTTTGAATCCAAATGGTTGATACCTCATTTAGTTACTTATGGCATAGTTCCATACTTCCAAAACAGGCAGGTAGAGATACCTGAAGTTTTACTTGCACAGTTTTCAACATAGTGACTGGTGTTACCTGTACATAAACTCTGCCTGGTATGTTATCTATACAGGCAGTGATTCACTGTGTGTGTGGTCTTTTTCTCTTGTATCCATGCTTGTACAACCATCGATTAAGTTTACTAAAGGAAAGGGGAGTGCGGATGGGAAAGACAAAAAAAAAAATCTTCCTTAAATTTTTTTCCAGTGGGTTTAAGATTTGTCTGATCTTGTTTTTGTATTGAAAAGGCTGAATGAATTTTAAGTCAGGATGCATAGTAGATAAGTTTTAAGATATTTTGATTGCAGGATGTTTCTGTTAATTGTTATTCCAATAAATGTATCAGCTGAGGTTTTAACCATTTTGATTTAATGTTTTGAATTTTAAACATATATCATTTGTTTAAATGATGTAAACTCATTTAAAGAGGCAGATAAACTAATCACATCTGATAAGGAAATAATTAATTATTTTGTAAGGCATTTTCAGTCTATGTTCCATCCTTGGAAAATAATAATTTATACCTCATGTTGATTTGTTCTTCATATTTTATGCATTTATCTATAGTGCTTGGCTAGGAGAGGCAATATAGACCAATAAGAATGTATCACCTAGCCCAGATGATGCATCTAATCCATTATTAAATTGAATTTGAAACAGGAATGAAGTTTAACCCACTTATTTCAGAAATGTTTATTTACTGGATTTGCACCTAATCTCTGGAAAGAGCTGCTGTTATTCTGATTTGGTAGAGTGGATTGTCTTCTTCAATAAGACTATATTGTATTGCAGGGAAATATTTTAGAGTAGTTTTAAAATATTTCTGTTAGAAATTTTAGAAAGGATATAGCAGTCTCAATATGGGTTTGTTAAAGGATAATCTTGTGTTTTTTTTATTTGATATACTTTTATTCTAACATTATAGACTTGCTACGCAAGGGTTTACCAGTTGATTGAGTATATCAAGATCGAAGCAAAATTTTTTTATATAATGACAATTCTGAGATTAAAAATCACTCTTTAATTCACCAATAATCCATATATAATTCATTATATTCCCACTTGGCTGTCAAAAACATTCATGGTTGTTACATTTAATGTACATCCTTTGTGGGTCATTTATGAGCATGGTTTTGTTTAATATTTTTATGACATGTTTTCCCAAGCATGATTATATTTGGTATACCAAATTTGCAGATAATGTGAGGATAGCCATACCAGCATCTAATATTAATGAACAGGTTAAATTGTATAACTAACTGAGCAGCTTAGTACTATGGGAAGACGAATTGCTACTATTTTTGATCATTAAAAATTGTGGTGCTATGCATTGTGAAGCAAGCAAAATACCCTCATTTCATTGATCACAACAGCTTAGAAACTTTCGAACATTCCAGGATAATGATACTTTTTGATAGAAAGTCTTACTTTAAAATATTTTCAGATTATAACTAAGAAGAATTATTTAATTCTTTGAACTATGTTGAGAACTATTCCAAGTCCATCTAAAGTGCTGATACTGAAGGGTAAGTATATGATACAACCCCAATATACAGTACAACACTTCACAATGTCAGTTTAGTAATCAAGGCATACATAAATCAGAAAGGATTCACAGATCATTTCAGAAAAATATCAGTTCTGTCAGACTCCTAAATTGCCATGACAGACTATACAACTTAATATTTAATCTGTTTGTTACTGTCTTTTTAGATGAGACTTGATTAAAATATTCAGGTTCTCAAAAATATATCAATCTGCCCTTTCATGTGATTAAGCTTGGCAGTCATTTAGCAACTGCAGAAAACAATAATATTTATTTAATTGCTCTAAACTGTACATTGCTAATTAAACACATATTTCTTTTGCAATCATATTTCTATTATCAAGTAGAGGATTTCTTTAGATGTTAGAAAATCTGCTACTATAAATGAGTTTAAACGCTAAATACATAATTTTAATAAAAATAATTGCTTATATTCCCTCAATAAATATTTATATTTCTTTATTTTTTTTGGATTCAGGCTTCTAGGTAACTTCAGTTAGATGGACTTGAGTTGGCTTTCAGTGACTGTTGAATCTTGAATCCAAGACATGCATGTACAAGTCTGATAACCTGTGACATCATTATCTATGTAAACAAAATGGGTGTTTCACAATAGGCATGACAATTGTCACTTATACAGATGTCAGAGAGCACAACAGACAGGTATTTGCAGATACACACACACACACACACACACACACACACACACACACACACACACACACACACACACACACACACACACACACACACACTGTATGATACTCCACAAGACATAACCATGTGTCAACATCATGCATCTTCACTAGTCAGTTCATGAAGAAGAAAACCTCTGTGCCTTATGCCACATTATGCTGGCCCTGCTAACCTGCAGAGAAAGCATTTTCACCACTGGTGGGTGGTGGCTGTACATAAGTGGCCACAGCTAAGCAGCATGCAGCGGACCATAGCAAAGACATTATTCAAGAATAACTGGATTTGGGTGATTTCATTTTGGTAAAGTGCCCTTGATATCAACTGTATGGTGGCAGGTCTAATGACCAAGGACTGCACTCATCTAGCTAGTTCTGATTCAGATGCATGCCAGTGCTTACACTGGATGTGGCATTGACTGAGCTCCCTGCAATTCTTCACAGACCTCTTGGAATCTGGTGCACAAACTGACATTTGCAATGAAAACATTCTAAGCAATGTGGATTTGAACATAAACAATTGCGTTATTATTAACAGTAATTAATAACATATGACACTGCCATTATAAGAAAATGAATATGTAAATCAGATGAACTTATGTAAACAAATAATACATCCTCAAATAACAGGACATGCTGATGGCATTAGGTTTTTTGATATTACTGTGAAATAACAGGCACCTTATAACGAAAGATTATAGTTTACTGTGTAGATCATAGGACTGAAGTTACCCAGAACATATCAGCATAGCTGAATGCGGTAGGTGACATTACTGTGAAGATCATAGGACTGAAGTTACCCAGAACATATCAGCATAGCTGAATGCAGTAGGTGACATTACTGTGAAGATCATAGGACTGAAGTTACCCAGAACATATCAGCATAGCTGAATGCGGTAGGTGACATTACTGTGAAGATCATAGGACTGAAGTTACCCAGAACATATCAGCATAGCTGAATGCGGTAGGTGACATTACTGTGAAGATCATAGGACTGAAGTTACCCAGAACATATCAGCATAGCTGAATGCGGTAGGTGACATTACTGTGAAGATCATAGGACTGAAGTTACCTAGAACATATCAGCATAGCTGAATGCAGTAGGTGATATTACTGTGTAGATCATAGGACTGAAGTTACCCAGAACATATCAGCATAGCTGAATGCGGTAGGTGACATTACTGTGAAGATCATAGGACTGAAGTTACCCAGAACATATCAGCATAGCTGAATGCGGTAGGTGACATTACTGTGAAGATCATAGGACTGAAGTTACCCAGAACATATCAGCATAGCTGAATGCGGTAGGTGACATTACTGTGAAGATCATAGGACTGAAGTTACCCAGAACATATCAGCATAGTTGAATGCGTAGGTGACATTACTGTGAAGATCATAGGACTGAAGTTACCCAGAACATATCAGCATAGCTGAATGCGGTAGGTGACATTACTGTGAAGATCATAGGACTGAGTTACCCAGAACATATCAGCATAGCTGAATGCGGTAGGTGACATTACTGTGAAGATCATAGGACTGAAGTTACCCAGAACATATCAGCATAGTTGAATGCGGTAGGTGACATTACTGTGAAGATCATAGGACTGAAGTTACCCAGAACATATCAGCATAGCTGAATGCGGTAGGTGACATTACTGTGAAGATCATAGGACTGAAGTTACCCAGAACATATCAGCATAGCTGAATGCGGTAGGTGACATTACTGTGTAGATCATAGGACTGAAGTTACCCAGAACATATCAGCATAGCTGAATGCGGTAGGTGACATTACTGTGAAGATCATAGGACTGAAGTTACCCAGAACATATCAGCATAGCTGAATGCGGTAGGTGACAAAATCTATGGGCACCAGGAAAACAAACATTAATAATAATAATAATGATAATAATAATGTATTCAGACAATAGAAACTGTGGAAAATCCCATCAACCTAAAATGTAATGCTATTCCTGAACAGTATAAATGTCATAAAAAGAACCAAATAATATACGAAAGAATCCTTGAGTATATGTCAACATTCTACAGATTAACAAAGATGGACTAAACGAGGCTTTGAAGCAAAACTCCACTCTGGAACTGAAAGATATATTTTGTACAATATGCAGAAAAACTGTTCTACACTAATTTATTAGAGGCAAGTTATTTTTCTTATTATATCTAAATGTCTTATGCTCTAAAATGGCCATCATGGGGAGCTGCCATACCAGTTCAACTTTTTGTTTTGTTTACTTCCTTCACCATGTTCCCACAGTGCTGTTTGTGTCCTTATTGCATGACACTGCATAATAAAAAAAAAATGAGATGTTTTTCATGGATTTAGTTACAATGACAGTAGAAAATTTTGTAATTACCTTAACCTTTATCAGTGACATGAATATAAGCGACATTTCACTGATGAAAAATGATAGTACTTAACCGTGTTTTGATAGTTTTGCTATGTATTATTTATATAATGAGTTCTCTATCAAATTATTGGAAAATAATATCAGTCAGGTGTTGTGGGTTCTGTATATATTACTTTACTAACTTTATCAAGGCAGAGTCGCAGGAACTAAAACTGTGGGTGGGAATTATAGTGGGTCAATATCACTAAAAACTACAGACAGGGCATTAACTAGCCTATGTCATACAGGCTGAGACAAACCTCTTTTTGTAACAATGCATGACTTGAGTCTGAAAGTGATGGAGCTTTTATAATCTGTAGAAAGAAATGGAGATTAAAAAAATTCTACTGAAAGGTTTTTAGACAATAAATTATATCTAGGTGACATTATAAAGAGGATAAGAAGGAAGAGATGCTTCTTAAGTGTTGGACTTTTTTCTGGTTGTGAAAACATATCAAAAGGCTAGAGTTAGAGAGAGAGAGAGAGAGAGTTAGCACTAGGAGAAAGCAATAACATGGTTGTGTCCATGGAGGCATCCAGAATAGATGGTAAGATGCAACAAGATGTGGTTGCGCACACTACTCATAGCATAAATGAGAAGGACACAGAGAGACAGACACACAATAATGCATGCACATGCATGCGCACACACATATGCACGCATATTCATGCACATGCTCGGGTGCGCGAACACCCACACAGACACACACATACACAGATAGAGTATCAAGTGTATATTTTCTTTGACAATATATTAATATGTTGTATCATGCTCTGATTACTAGTTCAAAGATTTAAGTTCTAGACAGTGGCAGAAGAAAGACCATTTAGATGGGGTGTACAAAGACCGTGGCATGGGTAAAAAGAGTACAATCATCAAAAACAAAATCCAGAAAGGAACACAGAAGACAGCTGAGCTGCATAAAGTTGGCGATACAGTGCAACAAATTTAGAAGAGGAAAATGTTTCCTTAATGCAGAGACAAATTGGTGTTCTAACAAACATTCATTATACTTTGGTTCTTTTTCTTAATTAAGGGCAAGCTATGAAATGCTAAGTTTAGTTCCCCTGGCTAGCTTTTAAGTGACCAAAGATTAGTATTCAAATTTACATCAAGAAAGTGGAAAACAGCTGCAGTATCACTGCAATCAAGAAATCAAAATGTTATTTTTTCATTGGTGCTTCTTAAATCAGCTAGTTATATACCAAACTGTAGGACAGTAAAACATGTAGTGCATGGAGTGTAGAATTTATGCTCCAATACTGGCAGAAAGATAAACTTGTTAGGCATATTCCAAACACAAGAAACTATTTCAAGAGTACTTAGCGGTGCTTAACAAAAGACTGGGTCTTGCACTATGGATTAAGTGGACAGTGCTGCCAGGGAAAGACCAGGGCAGAAGGTAAAACAACTTTCAAAAGCTGCTAGAACTTTCTTGTGCCACACAAACAGAATGCGTGCAAATCAAAGCATCTACCAACTTTTAAAGATGTTAATGCTATGGTGGAGCACTTTGTGGTTGCTTGACAGTGCTAAGTGCTTTACTGGCTTTGAAAGCAAGTAAAACACTTCATGCTGCTACACTTTTTCTTCTTTTTTTACTGTAAGTCATAGTACACTGAGCAGACGTTCCATGCATCTATATTCCATAATCAAACATTTAAAGGTTTGAACATCATATGGTTGACACCATATGATTGAACTTTTAAAAGCTTGAAAGTGTAATAAAAAAAAAATAAACCAAAGAAAAAAACCTACCTGAGTGGTTTAAGCAGAGGGGAAAGCCCCCCTGCACCCCCAAAGTGGGGGGCTGTGCCCCCATACCCCCCATTCTTTAAATATACCAACTCTGAGATCACACTACAGTGCAGAAAAGGGAAATCTTCCCATTCAGCACTGTACGGAGATCTCCGTTGAAACGTTCGCACTTTTAAAAGTTTGATCATATGGTGTCGACCATATGATGTTTGAACTTTTAAGAGTTTGACAACATGATATAGACCCGTAAAGAATTACTATCAGGTCATCAGTCTTAATGTTTTATAATGAGTTCTTGACATGGATCCAAACGATAAATATTTCAGCTTCACATTCAGTGTCACTTTCTTGTCATTCGTATCTTGAACACACACATCACAAGCTAGCTATGATCAGACACTCAATCATAATCCTCTATATTATACTTTGAAACCAGAAATGGAATAGATTGAAGCCTATTCATATATGCTTGGCATTTTTTTTTTGGTCTGGAATGAATCTTTATGGAAAAATTCTATTATAGTTAGGGATTTCTATATATCTTGGGAGCAATGGTGGTTGAAATTTAAAGTACATAACCTCTAGAAACTTCCTAATATACTCCTCAATAAATGCCAATGATACATAGGGACAGAATTGGGTTGGGTTGCATGGTTAGGCTTATAAAGGCCCTGGTGGTCATTAGGCTAGTATGTACCTATGAACCTATGATGTTTCAGTCAAATATTCATAACTTTTTAACAGTTACGTAACCATAAAATGCCATCTTCTACCTGTTTTGTGTGATGATTGCAAAGCAAAATTGATTTTGCTTTATTCGAAGAATTAAGAAGCCTCACTAGAAGAACAAAACCATGTTTAAGAGGAGAAAGAATTTGTGGGACTTTACTTTTGTCTTTCTTTGAAACTGAAAGGATATGAAAATAAAGCAGACCTGACATGGAACAGCATTTTATCACAGAATCATAAACAACTGATTAAAGCAGAGAAAATTGTAATAAAATAATGACAAAATAATAATATTGCAGTTAGTATGCGTGGTCACACAGAAAGTACCTTAATGTTTCTAGTATTGGTAATACTCTGCTGTTCATTGGATTCAAATACAGATTTGTGTAGAACAATGACTTCTGTCTGACCTACAACTTTTTCTCTGTTTAATTAAATCATTATTAGTGTGCCAAAACAAACTTGAACAAAAAATGAATAATCACTAATTCCTGTTTACTTTAAAGAAATTAACTTGTTCTGTCAGTACAGCCACGTTTTATACAAGAAAGTGCATGACATTCATATTTGGAAATATAATGGAATGACAGCCAGTGACACTACATGAGCATTATTTCTTCACACCCTTACTGGTAGGACTCTGTTGCTCATTTTACTCATGAGAGACACTATATCTTCATCTCTGAGGTGACTTACAGAAACGTTTATTATTGCATTTTTATGTGCCAAACAAGATTATATGATGTTAAATGCCATAGTAAGTCTAATGCTCATGAGACCATTTAAACTGTGAATGTGTCCATGCTTTGCACCTGCTTGCACTACAGTAGAGTTTCAATGTGTAATACTTGAAGTCACACACTGATCACCATCCAGCCTTTCATTCACCATCAATTCAGCTGCTGAACCTTTGCAAACATAAGAAACTTTCTATTGCGGTTTCTCACTGTTATTTTGTTAACTGTCTTATAAATACTCTGATTTGTACTGCTTATTGCAGGCTGCAAAATATCCACATTATGATGCTTCTAAGAGACCCATTTTTCCTTACATCTTTGAATTATTCCCAATTTTCCTTTCACATGTCTTATATAAAGAGATAATGTTCTGTTAGGCCTGGCCTTTTTTGATGCACCTGGCTTTATCTGTTAAATTCTTCCTTGTTTGTCCAATAAAGGAGAGCCACTAACAAAAACTCAAAAATGTATGTTTTTCAGCATACCTTGAACTTTTCTGCATTACTAATGTCTCTTTATTAAAGTATGTGGTTATTATTATTTTCAAATTAGTTATATCCCCAAATATCCTGAAAAGGGGCTGCCATGGGTAGCATGATTTTGTTTACAGGCAATGCCTTTGCCTTCCTGGGGTCATTTTTGAAGGGCACCCAAATGAGGATCATTTACTGCGGCCGTCTCTCTTACGACTTTTAACAGTACTGTGACGGCCTACATTCAACTGCCAGCATCAGTCTTCGTTTTAAATTACTTTGCTTCCTTTGATTTTCAGTAGTGGCCATTTCTGCTACAGCAATGTAAGGAATGTTTGAATAACAGGCTTGAAAATGTAGTTGAGTCAATTTGTTCTTTTCGAAGTAACAGATGTAATTCAATGTTCAAGTATGAGAAATCTGCCCCCTGTGATTAATAGGTGTTACTTGAACTGAGATGGTTTGCCTTGCATTGACAGATTTTAATATTATAGCTAGAATTACAGTCTTTGATGCTGATCTTCATTCCCCATTTCACTTGTCTCAACAAAATGATGTATGCAATGCAAAAATACTGCAACAAAACCCGAGAAGAAACATGCACCTCTACAGGAAATACAGTGTAGAAAAAAATCCAAAAATCAAATAAGAAGAATAAGATGAAAATATTGTCTTTGTGGCACTCAGAGTTTGATTAAAGGGAATGACAGCTAATTTGTACATAGATAAATATAGCAAGTCTGAGGTTTTTATTTATTCATTTATTTATTTGCATATGAAAACCGAGCTTGAGCCTTGATCTGAGGTGTGATGCTGGCAGTCTGACTGATAAGGCAAATTTAAATGCCATTGGTTTCTTAATGGCTCTATAGTTGGAATGCATGAATTAACCTAATTCTGCTGCCACTCTTAGTAGTGTTTATGATGTAACAGATATTGAGACAAATGCAGAAAAGAAGGCAGACAGAAATAGGTTCAGATATAAAACAAATGGAGCCATTATTAAACAGTTTTTTTCTGTATGTAACATTTGTAGTGTTAAATTATAGGGAAGGAAAATCACTATTTGGAAAGAAAAAGTTGACACTTGGGTGGAGTTCTCCTTTAATTATGCACATTAGTTTCATGAGATATCTTTGCATGGTTTCAGTACTGACAATGCACCATTTTTATTTCTTTCTTTGGGACTTCTTCCAAACTATGGAAAGTGCCACTTGCTAGCTCTGCAGGAGTGTAAGCTTCTTTTTTCTACCAGCATTTCCCTTTCTGTGCACTATGTATTTGGCTTAGGGTTGCTACCTTTTCAAATGGCCATAGTGGGACATTTTTGGGACACACATCAGATTTTACAGGCCGACACAAACCCACGGTCAGTACAAAGGATAGAACTTTCCTTTTTTGCCTAAATATAAGCTTATTCTTGTAGCAGTTGAGTTGCTTATCCTGTTTCTTGTAACATGTAGGTATTTTAGATACAGAAATAACTATTTTATGCAACTATTACATTACATATGGGACATAATTATGTCCTACAATCTCAGGACATTTGCCATTTTTAATATTTTTGGTCAGGACACAACCGCCCAAAGAGGGACTGTCCCTCACAAAATGGGACAGGTGGTAACCCTAATTTGGCTAACTATGACTCTATTCTCACTGCCTTTTTACATTGTTTGCATGCCTTACACTCCACTGAGATGACTGACCCTCAGACACTTTTTCAATTCTACGAGTGTTACTTCATCCCTCACCATCTTATATGGTTCTCTCCTTTTTCCTTTCCTTTTTTGTAGTTCTTTCATTTTAAAGTAAAACGACATGTCTGACATTTCTCCAGCCTTACCAAGCCAGATTTATTTATACTTTTACACATTATTTGTACCAACGTCTTTGCATATTTTTGTATTATTTGCAAAAAAATTGACTCAAATCGTCTGCTGTGTGACACAAAGATATTAAATAGTAGTGATATACATATGAAGACTGAAATGTTAACTCTTAATATTTACTCTATTTAATGCTATATTTTGTTTTTGGCATCAAATATGTTATTCAGTCTAGTGCATTGTCATACAGCCTTTGACATTGTTGCATTCTTTGTTAAATATTTTATCAGAGTTTAAATGCATTATACTAATATGGATACTTCATGCATCTTTCCATATGTATCATCATGCCTTGTTAAATAAGACCATAATTAAGTGACCTTTTCATTTAAATCTGGTGGTACTTCCTTTCTAGGTTCATAGGTAAAGTACTAGGCTAGTTGACCTAGTGGGCCATTTTAAGCCTATCTAGCTCCCCTTTATGTGTTTGAAATAACGTATAACATTTGGTTATAGACTGGTCTTAGCCATCCCATGGTCAATAATTATATATATCACTCCTAATAAAAATAACTGGGATCATACCTCAGATAATTTGAGAGGACCCATGTATAGAATAAAGTATTTAGGCACTGCATATGTCCATCAGTAATGCAGGAGAAGATTCTGGGATAGATTTTCTATTTCCCATCCATAGATCTAAGTTGCACTTGAAAATGGACAGGGATGAACTTTGTTTTATGTGAATGGAGAGTCTGTTCTACTAAAGCGGTATGCTCTGTGAAATATACCTGTCCCTCCAGGCTGGTCAGACTTATGGATCTATAATTGCTTGGATCTATAGAAGGTCCTCCCTTATGTAAAACAATGACTTTATCTGTTCTCCATTTGCTTGGTACAAAACCTGTGTGGAGGCTGAGATTGAACAGCGTTCTTAAGGGTGTGACTAAATTGTGCTTCATGCTATTTATGATGCATCCAGCAATATTGTCATGACCCATTGATGCAGCATTTTTAATTTTTCATAATACTTTTAGGACTTGGTCTTGTGTGATAGGTGGAGCTGGGCCAATTTCAGGTATCTTGAGAGATAGACAGATGGGAGAGAGGGGTAAAGTTAAAGCTAAACTTATCAGCCAGTAAGTTACCTATATCTCTAGCCTCAGTGTAGGGATCATCATTCACAATCAGCTCACTGCATTGCTGGGTTGTGCTTTTGAGGCTACAAACATAACTAAAAATGCCTTGTGATTATCTTTGGCTTGGGTAGTTATTTTAGCCTCAGACTTGGCTTTGGTGTATTTCACTAAGGTTTTGGTCAAAATTCTTTTCCATTTACTATAAAGACTATGTGGGTTTGTTTTAACCACCACATGGTTTATTTCCTTTGTAAATCACCCTGTGTTTAGGGACTTCTCAATAGCAAACCTTTAGTTACTTGATGACTTAAATAAGTTTTGCTGTAATCCTCCTCTGAAGGATCCAATTGCTAAAGCTGCTACCTGTGCCTTTGACTTCTTCTCCCACTTAAATAGTTGCTTTGAAAGGCAGTCGCTATCGGCACCACCTATTATCAGAAATTCAGAAACAACTCCCTGTGGTGAAATACCCATATAAATAAATTACATAACAAGAGCACACTTAAGCAAACTAACAAAAAACTTAAGGGAACCATTACGAACCTCAGTGCAAAGTATGAACTTAAAATAGTCTCCAAAGCAAAAAAAAAAAAAATGCAAATCTTTCTTTAATTGTGCCATGAAGTTTAGAACTAACACCAAACAATATATGGAGCTAGCCCAAATAAATACTACACTCTCTGACCCAAAGGAAATAGCTATATCCTAGCTAACACATTTCATGCAATTTTTAATTTACCCACAGTTATAGCTATTCTACGGGTTCCACAATTCCTGCTGCCTCCTTAGCAAGTTCTCTTAGCCCTTTCAACAAACTAAGAATTCTTCATTTGTGGGTCTTGATAACATACCAGGTTACCTGATTATCAGTGTCAAATATGGTCTTTCAGAACCCCTACTTAACCTCTTTAATTTAAGCCTGTCCACTGGTTACATTCATGAAGGCTGGAAAACAGCCATTGTAATGTCCTTACATAAGGGTGACCCAGCTATTGACCCTGGTATCTATAGACCTATTAGCTTCATTAGCCTCATATGTAAAACTGCAGGGTGCATTATTTCAGACTTTATTGATCTGGACATTGAGTGCATGTGTGAACTGGCAGATTATTACCTCTGATAGGCAAGTGACTATGACTGACTTGCTTAGCCTGGTGAGCGGGGCATCAGTGTGGCATCAGAGTCTCCAGTGACCAATATATTGGGCTGTGTGGCACTTTGCCTTAAGGTTTAGAGATTGTGACATTGAGAGATGTGGCTGTATATGCCCTGGGGAGAGTTGTCTTTGTAGAGTGTTTGGGAAGTTGCTGAAGGCAGCACGTGGGAAGCCTTTGAGGTTTTGGTAAATTGTTTAACAGCGTCAGCATATGTGAGTTTATGTGTTTGATCCATAGTAGGTATTGTATATGTGTTGCACTATCATTGTTTGTATGTGAAATCTTTGTTTCCAAAGACGACTCTTGCATACTGTGTCAGTCTACTTAAGAATAAGGTAGTTGTCAGTAAGCATCAGAAAATTAATATTCTTCACATTACCAACACTGTCCTTTGCTGCATTTCTGTACAGGATGTGACAAATTATGAATAAAAAAAACTCTTGCTTTGTGTTGTTCCCAATATTTTATATTTTCCTTCCCACTCACCATGATCAGATTTGATCCTGTTCTACATTCATAGTTACCCATACCTCCCAGGTACGCATCAACAATTTTATTTTATCGAACTGTTTTTTTTTTATCTAATGCTTTTTGTGACATATACATTTTCAATTTATTTTTATCTATGACTGAAGTTGTAAACTATGCCAACTTTTTTCTGTTTTACAAAAATCCCTGTGAACATAATGATTACAAGCACTTTCAAACATTTTTTCACATTCTGTAACAAATTATTCTGCCCTCAAAACAGCTTTGAAAAGGTCAGTCATGGGCATGGCCAGGATGGCTAACTGAGAGCAGTAACTGGTGAAGGTTCTGTGACTGAAAACATTTCTGACAGAATATTTATTCAAAAAATTAGAATTTGAGGATACTTGATAGCTATTTATATTCACTAATAGTAAGGGAAAAGATTTATAGCTTGAAGTTCTTCATAAGCTGTAATTTTTCTGTCAGAGTTTACTCTGCTTGGTTAAGAGAGAAGAAACTTCAGCATGAGCCACTCAAAATGGTACTCAGGAATCTTCTGTTAAAGATATCCAGTCACCAATTGCTAGCATTTAGGATGTATTACTAAAATGGACAAACTGGATACTAAAATAGAATGTTTCAAGGAAGAATCCAGAAAGAACATGGAACATTTAGAAAGTCTTATGAAACAACAAAGTGTACAAATCAGCAGTACAGACGAAGCTTTAAATGACCATGAAAGTAGAATAACTGAAAGTGTGTCTCCTACTGAATCCCTATTAAGGACAGCAACAACAAGCTAAACTCCGATGTAATGGTAATAAAACAAAAAACACCACAAAGAAAAAAAACACCAAATAAAACAGGAAATGTTTCCTGTTTTATTTTGCATTTTTTTTGTGAATTCCTATTAAAACAAAATAACTGGTTTATGGATAAAGTTGATAATTTAGAAAATAGACTAAGATGAAACAATATTAGAATTTATGTCCTATCTGAATAATATGAGGGAGACAATGTAATGCACTTCAGAACAACGTGGCTAAACAAAATGTTAAATTTACCTGAAGCTTTATCGTTTGGCATTGAAAAAGCACATAGATCCTTGAGAACACCTTCAAAGAAGGACAACTCACCACCACATTCAATACGTTAAGTTTATGTCCAGCCTGGAAACACACACATATTAAAGCAGCATGGTCCAGCCCATCTATTAAAATGGGAGAGCATGTAGTCAAACTAGGTAATGACTACTCCAGTAAAGTAATGAGTAAAAGAAAATCATGCTCACCACTGATTAAAGGACAACAATGGGATTCTATTAGATGCTTAACATCTCTGTCCTTTTTCTCCCTATTTAATGTCTCTGCTATGAATAAAAAACAATACAGCATTTGAAATATGTTAAGTTGACTGTTGCTCTCCACTAGAACAATACCTTACTGTACTGTGGTGGTTTCATTTTCAAAAAACTTTTATCCTGCCCTGAAAAAGTCTCCAATTCACTGATGTCATCAAGGCCACTGAATACAGGTAGTCTTCTGGCCAATTCCCTCCCCAAACTGACATCACCATGACTGTCGTAAAAATCCACCCATGCTATGATGTCACAGCTCCCTGGTCCTTCCCCTACCCATACAGAAAGTAAAAGCTAAAACAAGGAAACAGTACATGAGCCAAATCCCCTGCTGTGAGCTACAAATCACAGCAGGTACCAGCTCAAAGTACCCTTAGCAATTTGACAGCTGGGGAAGTTAGGTGTGAGGGGGGATGGGAGATGAGTCAAAGTAGTACAATTCAGGCTTCACAAAAAACTGCAATTTACCCGTTCTTAAAAAAAGCAGCAGTAAAAAGCATTTTAAAAGTCTGTTCTGTTTCATTTGCACTGTTTGTGTTTTAAGTAGTTATTGAACAGCATGAAATGTTACTTAAAACTAACTATATGAAAGACAAGCAGTATATGCATGTAAAATCAATGCAGTCACAGGAGCTTTAGGAAGAAATAGGCCTGCATGATGTAACTTTTTGCAGATGGGCACTGCATTGTGAGATACCTAGAGGCAGACTAAACATTCAGAATTACTTTGAGATGCCAGCCCTCATGTGGTCAGACTCAGAAATTATGTATAAAATATTTAAAAACCTGTAAATAGTCCCAGAGTGGTGTTAAAATGTAGGAAACATCAAATCATGATGAAATAAACATATTTTTGAGTCTGTGGGTGCAGTTCTCCTCTAAAGAACTTAAAAATAATAATATTAAAGCTATGTTGGTGTTTCCTGCAAAGGTCAAAATATTTCTTTCTGAAGGAATAAACGTATTTGTCACAATGCAAGAGCATTTACATTTGTTAATAAAAATAAAATCCTTAACAACATTGAAGAAATGGACTGGAATGCTGCATTCCTGAAGAGATAGCATGAGCTGAATTCATGGAAAACTGCTTCTAAACATAAAAAACTTAAATACAAGTGACATTTATTTTATGATTGCAGAACCTTTAATTTTCTGAAACAATAGATTCACACTTTAGTAAAGGATTTATTAAGGACTTTAAGCTTAAAACCATATATAAGTATGTATTTGTTTTAAACTAAAGTATTTTCACATGAAAGGGAATATAAATGTTTAGTCTTAATATATTTAAAGTGAAATTCTTAATATATTAATTTAAACTAAACTTATAAATACATTTCTAAACTTAAAGGATATTTCCTATATGAGAATGATAAAATTATAGTTAATAGAATTTGTAACTTTAAGACTGTACAAGATAAGAATTTTATTTTATTTGTTTTAATTTTACTCAATATGTGCATTATTAAGTTAAATGAATGTTAGATCTAAGTAATATGCTAATTAGAAGCGCTAAAGTGTTGGTGACTGTGTTTTCTTAGTTTTTTTTATAACAGATTCCTTTCACGGGTCATTTATGAAGCAGTTAGTACTTATAATAAGATCAAGATCAAAAGAACATTTTAGTTGCGTGAAACTGATTTTTGCTTGCTTTACCTCCCACCTGTTTCTCGAGCTCTTTTGATGAAAATCTGGGTCCTAGAAGAGTTCAAAGTTCATCACAGATGTTTTTGAAACAGGAAGTACTTGAATTGCAGCCATGATGATGAGGAGAGGATATCTGAACTTCTTTTCAAGTGTACATGTGAAAAATCTCCTTAAAATATCATTTATTTTTAAAAATATTTATTTAGAGGAGAAGATTGGAAACACAAAAGCTACATGTTTTACATTGTGCTGTCTCTGATATATATATAATTTGCTTGTATTCTACTGAATGTTAAAAGCTTGCACTACAATGTTGTTAACCCAACTGTATATATTAATGGGAAGGAGTAAAATTAGATGTTTGTTACTGATTAGAATAATTTAGAGGAATTAAGAAGAATGAGAAACTTACAGAAGAGTTTAACAGCTGCTGTATGTTTGGAATTGTCATTTTCACTTGCTGTAAATAAAAACTAATGCCAGGATGTGAAACCTAGATCAGAACAGTGGTACTCAATGCTAAAGACACACATCTAAATTAGATAGGCATGACTTATTCTATATATAGTCAAGATTGTATATAATACAGGAAGTAATAAGAAGAATAAACACGATATGAATAATATGCAAATAGACAAGGAAAGAAATATTTATGTACTATTATTAAAAGAATAATATCAGTAAGTTAGGAAATATATACACATGTTGCAATCTCTAATATAGAGATGATGATTAAAATGCTTTGATGGGAAATTTCAGAAATGTAAGTCACATAAAATAAGGTAGAATATGAGTGAAAATAAGACAGAAAATATATTTCAATAGCAAACTGCTAATGTGGAAGACATATATTCCATATATCTGCATATGACAGAAAAGAAAATGCATAAAACCTCATATAATTTTCACAGAAAATGACATAATAAGAAATTCAAAAATATCATGAAAACTGAAATCGGAAATGTGGTTACATGAACTTTGAAGCTTTTTGCGTATTGTACGTTAATGGCTTCACTAAGATTACATGAAGTAACTCATTTCATAAGTCAGAGCTAAAATGTGAGTTGCTTTATTGCTGAGTCAGTTCTTTCATTTTAATAGAAAGTAGAGCAGATTTTTTCAAGATTTTGAAACTGGAAGAGGAGTATTATGTATTTTTTTAAATATGATACATGCTTCAAATATTTTTTGACTGTCTTGCAAAGCAAGATATTCCTTTAACCTAAGTAATATATATATTTTTTTATAAATTATTTTAATGAGTTAAAGGATTTTTAGACATTTTATTTAACATATTGTCATACAAATGTAAGATATAGACACTTGCATTTTTAAAATTAATTCAGAGCTTTTGTTAGAGTTATAAAATATGCATTTATTTTTCAGCATGATAAATGTATATATGCACTGATTTTCCTATTGTATAATAGTTTTGTAAGCTTAGATTGCCTGTTACTTGTAAGTTTACAGTGATATTTTTTCATGTCACACTTGTTTTATTTGTATATTTAAAAATATTTATAATAATGTTAAATGAGCAAACTACTTATTTAATAGATAATTATACCTCTGTTACATAAATACACATGTATTATATTATTTTGCAAATTATTATTTGTGATTAATAGAAGTGGATTATTAAACTTTTAAGAAGCAATGGGGAAAGTAGCATTAAATGGGAAAATATGCAACTAAGTTAGTAGTCTCAATTTTTTATTAAACTTATATATAATATTATATGAATTATTTGTAAGTTATGGTAGCTTTGGGCTCATTTTGATGACATTTTAAGGTGTTGGGTGGTAGAAAAATAGTTTAGTAGTTTGTTTATTTGATGGCAAACTAGGAACTTTGGTATCCATGGTAGGTTGTGTTTTATTAGTAATATACATAAAAAAAAAAAATATATATATATATATATATATATATATATATATATATGTGTGTGTGTGTGTGTGTGTGTGTGTGTGTGTGTGTGTTTATGTATGTATATGTGTGTGTGTGTGTGTGTGTGTGTGTGTGTGTGTGTGTGTGTGTGTGTGTGTGTGTATGTATATATATATATATATATATGTGTGTGTGTGTGTGTGTGTGTGTGTGTGTGTGTGTGTGTATAGTTGTAGACTTGCTTTTGTTTTTGTTAATTATGTGTTTTAGTAGTTTAGTTTGTAGAAAGGAAGAATTCAAAAACATGTGGAACGTTAAGATAGTGCTGGAAGAATATATTTTATATACAACTACATTAATTTGGTAGATAGATGCATTATGTTATCTCTTGATAAATCTTCTCAAATACTCAATGTGCATATTTTTATCTATTATCTATTAATGTAAATGGATTAAATTATGGCAAGAAAGGAAGATCATAAATATGATATTTAAATAGAGGAGATGTCATCTTCTTGCAAGAGACTGACTTGATAGATGAAGATATTCAATATCTAAATAACTTAGGTTACGAAATGTTATCTGCTTCTTTTAAGAAAAAGAGGAGAGGAACTGTTATACTTTGAAGAAAATCTACTGTAATACCTAGGATCATGGAATCTACTAATGATCCCAAAGGAATGTTTACATTTGTAGTAATTAAAGATAATAGCAAACGCTATACACTAGCTAATTTACATTGAATTCCTGTAATAGGCACAAGTGTAGACAAAGACCACTTCAACTTATAACAAAATCATTGGAAGCATAATTTAATTTAACTGGTGATTTTAACTGCATAAATAGTATCAAAGATACAAGCGAACAAAAGAAAGATACAATTCTAGCAGATGTTAAAGCTCTAAACAGCTGGATTAGTAAAAATAATCTAGTTGATTTAATAGCAAAAGCTGGAGATAGGTTGTTGTTTTTTCACCTATTACTCTTATGTACATTGTACACAAATTAGAACTGATAGTATTTATGCTTCCGTGGATGTACTTCATAAAGTTAATTATTTTAAAAAGTATTCCTTGCCATTTATCTAATCATAATGCACTAAGTACTAATGTAGCAATGGATCTAAGGAAATTTCAGATTATTTACTGAATTCCAGCATATATGATAAAATGAAAAGAATTTAAGAGGTACCTTAATTAAGAATTTTCTATCATTGATTGATGATGGTCAAGTTAGTAAAGCCACACTATGGGATTCCTTAAAAATGAATACTAAAAATAGAATGAGATGATGATTTAGCAATAAAATAAAAGATTAGAATAAAAATTTATTAGAAATACAAAATGACATATATAAAGTGAGGTTTGAGAAACAATCAAATTAGATGATACTGGAGTCATTAAAATACTAATGACAAAGTATCAAATTATTTTAACAAAAAGTAAAGATAACTGTAGAAAATTTTAAATTGCACAGTTATGCAATGCCAAAAAATATTCACAGATTACCTGACAGAAGTGAGATGTTAAGCAAAAAGGCACAAATTAATTATGTCTGAAATTCTCACACTAAAAAGCTTACTTCAGACACAGGGAATGCACAATATTTTAAAAAATCCATGAGGATCTTAATAAAAATAATCCCGATGATTGCAAAACTGATAATTTAAAGAAAAATGTTACTAATAAGTTTAACAATAAGCACATTTCTCTGATGTATAAACCCTAATAAAAATTAAAGAATTTTTAAACAAAAATAAAAATAGCAAAACTCTAGAGTTAGATGGTTTAAGTATGGAACTGTATAGCCTGCTTTCATTAAATGTTTTAGAATTACTGTGTAGAGTTTTCAGGATAATTCAGAGTGACAAAATAATTCATCCTTCATGGAAAGTTTCTGTAATCTCACTTATACTTAAACAAGGAAAGCATAAAAAGAAAGCTTCCTGATATAGACCTGTTTCATTATTAAATGTTGATTATAACATATTTGCATCCATCTTTGCCTTACGATTAAGGGATATAGTATATAAATTAATTAATAAATATTGACCAGGATTTATACTTAATAGATTAATGTATGACAATACAATCTTAGATTTAGTAGATTTAGCAAAAGGAATGAAGAAAATTGGACCTCATTGGTTTAGATATTGAGAGCACTTTTTATTCTGTAGATTGGAGCTACTTATTTAAAATGTTAAAGGCATTTGCATATCCAGAACAACTTACTACAATATTAAAAAAAATTTTATAGAGATTTCAAAGTATATATTAAAACTGGATCTTGCATCTCTCAATGATTCACTTTAAACAAAGCTACACAGCAATGATATTCCTTGTCTCCTCTACTCTTTACCCTAGTTATTGAACCCTTCACTAAGAAACAATGATAAAATGGATGTTTTTTTTCAATAATAAAGATTGTCAATCTAAAATATAGCTTTCTGTAGATGACATTTTGCTAACTATGGAAGATGTAAACTATTCAGTTGAAGAAAAAGATGAGGAAATTGAAAGGTTTCAAGAAGTATCACTGCTGAAATGTAATAATAATAGTAAAACTGAAACTTTCATGTTAAATCAATTACTAGATAGTAAATTTAAAGATGAATATAAATATAATTGGGAAGGCCAAGATTTAAAATATTTAGGAATAAAAATTTATCAAGGTGTAAGATTACTAATCATAACTTTGTAAAAAATAATTTAAATGTTACTACTTATTAAAAAATGGAATGAGTGTTTTTTTACCTTTGAAGTTAGGTAAGTGCTTATTGAAATGTTCATACAACATAAAATTATATATATATATATATATATATATATATATATGTGTATGTGCGCGTGCATATACATCTCCCCTTCTAATACTCAAATGACCATATCACGAATTTCATTTTTGTGAGATGAAAATTGTGAAAACAAAATACCAAATTAGCAAATGTTTCCCAGGTCAAGTAAACAGTTGCCCAACATGCCCTTTTCTACACCGTAGTGTAGATCCTGGAGTTGTTATATACAACTACTGGGGTGTGGGTGGTGTTGCCCCCCCCACCTAGATGGGTTTTATTTACTCCATTGTGTTACATTGAAGTTTGATCAAGTGTTTACTTGCCCTGGGAAAAATTCACTATTCAGGTATTTCATTTTCTCAGTTTTCATCTCATGAAAATGAAATTTGATATGGCTACTTGAGTATTAGAAGTAGATCTCTCTCTCTCTCTCTCTCTCTATATATATATATATATATATATATATATATATATTTATTGCATTCAATAAATTTAATACCTGGCAAAAAACTTTTAAAGAAAATGGAAAAATATGAACTTTGTTTTTATGGTACCCTAAAAAGCCAAGAATTGCTTTTAGAAATCATATTAGACTGTGGGAGTATGGTGCTATTAACTTCTGTGATGTTGAATCTTATTCCATTACTGCACATTTTATCACAGTTATACTCTGGTTAGACTCAACTTATACTAGTCATTGGAAAACCATCTGGGAACAGATTATACCATTTCTTATAAGTTTATTAAATATGACAAATTAGAAGTATGCAATGATTCTTTTATCTGGTTAATAAAACATAACTTAGATGGAAATTTATTTCAATTTTTGGATTCTGCATATATGAAATCAATTCTAAAAACAGTTTAAAAATATGTTTTTTAAAACACCATTAATTTTAAAATGGAATTTTTTGTATGTTCCCATTGCATTCACCACCAGATTTGTGGAAAGGCCGAACAGTATAAAATTAATTTACTAAAAAGGAATGGTTTAGTATTATGGTCCAATTGCTTTGAAAAAGGGAAAGCTAAGTCACCAGAATGTTTAATGAAAGATTTTAGGTTGTATGAATCCGTTAATCAGCTAATTGTATCTATTGGTAAGAAATTAGATGCATTTGTTGGCAATATGGATTAACAGGATCAAAATGCTATTCCCCTTATATGGTTGAGTGTTATCATCAAAGGTAAATTAACCTACAAAGAAAGTCCTTCCAAGTTATATAAGTTAATTATAAATAATAATGACTTCATTCCAAAATTCTAGAACTTTTTAGATGGTTATGGATTGAGTGACTCAAATGATGATAATAATAAAGCTATGTTTCAAACAACCAAAAGGCCAAATGAATCACAGACTGACATGTTATTGTAAAACCAAACCAAATTTGAGAATTTTATGTCAGTCTTATTGATTCACTGGGCCTTTTTGTTGTTTGTTGCATAGACACTACAGTTCTAGTGGTTTCAGAATAAAGCTATGTTGCTTAAGTCAGTCAAACATCTTCAAGTTTATACAGGTAAGTTTTTATGTGGAAACATATACATAGAATGATTAACACTTATAACATTTCTAAGTTTAATAAAATGACTTCTTCAGTTTGCTGAATATGCAGTAAAGATGCAAAATCTGATTGGCAAATATGTTTATGGATTATAAAAATAAATGTTTATTGGGAAGAGATAAGTATTTTTAAGGGATTATGGTCTGATAATTGTTCTTTAACTAGAGCAACAATACTAATGATTGTTCCACTTCCTTTATCTGTAAAAGCCCCCTCCAAAAAAAAGATATTTTGGAGTTTCCTGGCAGTAGCTAGAAAAATTATTACAAATAATTGGAAAGCAAATTCAGTTCCTACGTTTAAAGATTTATTTAATTTAACAGCAATGGTATGAAAATTGAAAAAGAGTGATAATGATAAGGTCTGTATATTATACTAAGACTTTTAGTTGTTGACATAGCCTTGAAATATTGCTATTGAAATAACAAGACTCTTAGTTTGTTGGTTGTATTCAGTTTCTCTGACAATCCAATGTATTTTTTGCATTGAGTAACAGTATTTGATTTTGAATTTCTTCCTTTCTGTGTATATATTTTATGTATGTTAAAGCAATAAAAAACATATTAAAGGAAGTTTCAAAAGTCACTTCACAGAATGATTCAGTCCTTAAATGTATTCTAATGTTACCTTAAATGCCAGAGGTATAATAATACCAAAAATAAAGTATGATTAAAATATTGTCCTTCATTTTTTCAGCTTAATTCTTACAACCAGTCTTCTCCTAAATGTTGGTCCTTGTTTTAATTCCCCTGCAGAATATTCTCTCCTTTGTTTTGCAACTCCTGCTATTTATTTACTGCAGCTACTGCTGCATTTGTCAGTCATTTAAATGCCTGCCAAACCTCCTTTTTCATTCTGCTCTTCAAGAAATTCCCTGTTAAAGACCCAAAAATGAAGGTTGAGTATAATATTCATTTATACAGTTAGTAGTTACAAATATTTTCAACACCTTTATTGAATTATCACTTAAGATGAAGGTAAACATACAGTTATAAAAAACTAATTGGAGAATTCAGTAAAGCCTACATGATTTTTTGTTTGGTGTATGCATCATGGCATGATGAGCACATGAGCAGAACAATTCTAGATTCAGTAAGCATTGCTTAGCAGTGCACAAGCACACACAAACAGGGAAAGTGCTGTGGAATGCAAATTACCTCATAAGCAGTTGAATCTTATGCAAATGATCCAGGTAGACTGATCCAACAAGCACAAAGGCTTATAGACTCGGTGTCAGTGTCTGTAGTGTACACAGAATTTTTCCACATACAGGAGTCTACACAGACAGAAGGGGTTGTAAAAGTTCACAAATATGGACATAACTCAGCTGTAAATGTGCAAAAGGTACATTGTGGATGTCTGAAAAAGGAAGGGAATATGTAAAAATAATTATTTTTTAAATAATTGTGGCATGTTTGCACTATGCGCCACAGTGTGCAAACATGCTTAACAGAAATAAAGAAAACAAATATTATTTCTAATATGGTTTTCACAAATGTATTGTAGGACCTTTCGTCGGGTCTGTACAACTGTGCATACATGCTGTTACCCAGCTCACATGGCTATGAACCATGCAGTTTCTAGGCTGTCAGCATAGATATGTATGCAAATGAGGTGGATTTCCTGAATTTCTAAAAGGAGCAACCATGTCCGCATATCCAGTTCATGTAGGGAGGATGTGGATGACATCAGGGAGTGCTTATTATTTTTAGGATTTTTTTGTTGTCTCTACATGTTTGTGTGGTGTGCTGCATAGCTTAACGTGTCTGCATGAGCAGACTACCCACATGACATTGATGATGTTGGCAGCAGTCAATTAAACCTGGATAGCTTAAATAAATATTTTATGACTTCTGTATAAGCTATGCCACATGCCTTGGTGCATAGCGCCATGTCACACACTAAAGTAGGGCCTTTAAATTATGTCAGTTACATCCTGACAAGTGAACTGCATCACAATTAGCCAATCCCACATGTTGCATATAACATCCTACATTCTGATTTTCCCTTAGTACTCTGGACCATTGGAGTAGAAACTTGGGAATTTTAGCTGGGATAATGTTAGGGGCTGGTGCAGCTCTGCTACATTTGTATGTGCTAGATGCTGAAGTCAGTGCTGCTGGTGCTGTTGACAATAGGCCTAGGCTGGGAAGGAGAAGAGTGTTCATGCCCCGGGTAACCTTCAAGGAGCTACTTGAGGTGGACAGGGACATATAACAAGAACTCACTGAGCTCTGCCACCCTCAACTCAGAGCCAGAGCTAAAAGAAGGGAACCCATCCCAGTAGAAACAAAGGTATGTGTAAGCCCTTAGGATACTAGTTATGGGTACTTTTCAAAGACCAACTGGGAACATGATGGGGGTGTTACAGGCATCTACATCCAGGACAAACCACCAATTCACAGATGCTATGCTTCTACATGCCAGTGAGCACATATCTTTTGCCCTTACCCCTGAGGTGAGGGCCAGCAATACGCAACACTTCTACCATGTAGCACACTACCCTGAAGTACTGGGTGCCATAGATTGCGCACATGCACACATCAAAGCACCACCTGATGAGCAGGGTATAATCTACATTAACCACAAGGGGTACCACTCCATCAATTGCCAGGTTGTGTGCAGTGCCCAAGGGATAATCCTGAATGTGTGTGCTGGCAACCCTGGCAGTTATCATGACTCCCATATCTGGCACACATTACAGCTGTACCAGAAGTTTACTTTTGGGGGACATCCCACAGGGCCATTTACCGGGGATTCTGGCTATGCTCTGTGACCGTGGATGATGACACCCAACATAAATGCACACATACCCATAGAAGAATCACATAATGAGGCATACACACAAACTAGGAACATCATAGAGCGTGTGTTTGGGCTTCTGAAGTCATGGTTTCAGTGCCTTGATATATCTGGTTGAGCCCTGCAGTATACTCCAGCCTCATGTACACAGATATTCACAGTGTGTGCTATGCTACAGAATCTGATCTGTGGAAGCAGCTGCAGCAGAATCAGCAAAGGGAAGGGATACACAGCTCCCATCAGTGCCTATGTCACCACTGCCACAGTCACAGGAGTACTCGGAGGAGGAATCCCCTGCTGATGTCCCTGTAGATAGATGTAGGGGGCTCAGTACACTATGGCTTTGGCTGAGAGATAACATGTAGCAGATTCACTGACAATCTAGGGACCTAGGGGCAGACACCTTACTCCTACTCACATACATAAATTAAAATTGATGCCAGGCAACTCACACATCCTGTAGCTATCCATGTATTGGCTGTGTATTGCTTGCATCAGAGAGAGAGTCATCCCTAAGCTACAGTTGTATCAACTGATGTGTTTGCTGGGTACGTCCATAACCTACACAGTAGTCTAGTGTATTATTATGACATCTGATTGTATGTATGGACCGGGTACATTATGGAAGCAACTATAGTGGGCTAGTTGGACAGAAATGACATTCACATGGGACTACAGACACCCATTCCACTAACATGTTTCCATTTCTATTCAGTAGGCCTCATGCATGGAATAGTCATGCAGTCCTACTGCAACAAATTACTGGTAGATCATTGAAAGGAGATGTTAGACAGTGGGGATAAATGACAGTCAGACTATCGTGTATCCCAGCAGAACATGTGGTGTTGTTCCCCCACCCTCAACAGATACACAAAATTCCAGACTGGAGTACAGCTAGGTGTGGACTAGAGTCAGTTTATAACTAGCCAAAACTCCCACTGGTCATGCTCAGACAGTTAAGCAAAGCACAAACACGTTGCTCCTTGAATGATGACTTAAAATATATACCTGTCTATGGATACATTATATTTATTATTTATTTATTTGACATTTGTTGACTGGGTTAGTCTGACTGAGGAGAAGCCCTTTTTTCAGCCTGGGGAGAAAAGCTCCACACAAGGATTACAATTTGAGAAGAAAATAAACATCAAATGAAAAAAGAGTCAGCAAAATAATATATACATTATTTACATCAAAATATTATATATAAATCTTTACAGATGAGTTAAGTATATATATCTGTCTCTCAGTGTCTCTCTTGATATATATATATATATATATATATATATATATATATATATATATATATATATACAAATCTCTGTGCCCCCCATATATCTAGATAAGACATATATATATATATATATATATATATATATATATATATATATATATATATATATATATAGGTTTGTATGTATGTGTGATATATGCATATGTGTGCGTGTATGTCTGTATTGCCCAACATACCCAGATTGTGGTGACTGAAGCTGCACTATGACACATGTATAATGTTGGTCAAAGGGCCAAACGTAAGGGCTCTGCAGTAGATAGTTCACTTACTTACAGCCCTCTGTGCCTGCTGGATTTTACCAAACATACACACCAACAAGTGATCAAGTTGTGTAATGTATAATGTTGTGTACTCATGCAGTGACACGGGAAATTGTGTTTGGCCACAGGCTGGCCCATCCAAATGCAAACAGGCACATATGGCCAAAATGGCTACTGTTGCCACAATGCTAGTATAAGAAAGTTGTCTGACTGCTAGGCTACTAGATGCAGAATGACAGTAAGAAGCAATGCCACTCTGCAGGCCACACATGCTGTTCAACACAGGCCTTGTTTGTGTCCTCTAGAAGTAGTTCATCTGCAGTTATTTATAAAGCAGACTTGAGCTGTGGTGTGTGCATTAAATACTGTGTTTTGTAGTGTGTAAATCTAGATAGGTCGGGGTTCTAATCTCATGCCAGCCCCTTGGTGTTGTTGTGTGTGTATGTACATCTCCCTAAAAAAACAAGTGTGGATCCCCACTGACTTCCAAACTGCAATGGATATGCACTTTTTGGCCCTTGCAGTTGACACAGGTCTCCAACCTCCTGTCTTCCACAAGGCTGCTGATGTCATGTGCCATAAGACTACCAGCAGCCATGTTAATGTCAGACTTAAGCCATAGTGCACGTGCTAAGCACTGTGATCTGTAGTGAGTACGACTACATAGGTAAGGGACCTAATCTCATTCCAGCCCACTTGGTGTGTTTGTGTGTGCATGTACATCTCTGTATGAAACACATGAATCCCCCTGACTTCCAAATTGCAATGGATATGCACTTTTGGGCTCTTGCAGTTGACACAGACCTCCAAACTCCTGTCTTCCACAAGGCCTGCTGATGTCATCTACCATAAGACTACCAGCAGCCATCTTAATGTCAGACTTAAGCTATGACGCATGCATTAAGTACTCTCATCTGGAGTGTGCAAGACTAGAGAGGTAGGAGTTCTAATCTCATTCCAGCCCACTTGCTGTGTGTGTATGTGGATTTCCCTACAAACCAAATATGATTACCACACTGACTTAGAAACAGGCAGGGCTTTGCACTATTTTGAGTGTAACAGGTGACATAGGCCTCAAAATTCCTGTTCTCCACAGGGCCTGATAATGTCATCTAGCATAAGAGTATCTAAAAAGATATTGATGTCATACTTCAGCTGTGGCATGTGTGTTAGGTACTGTGATCTGTACTGTGTAAGATTAGATAGGTAGGGGTTCTAGTCTCATTGGAGCCAACTTGGGTGTGTGTGTGTGTGCTGTACAGTGTTTTGTAAACATTAACTGGTAGTGTTACCATTCTCGCTGTAGCCAAGTTGATGTAGGTGGATGTTAGTCAAAGCATTTTATATCAGCCTATGGGATCATAGTATCGTTGGAATTTACTAGGCTAATAGCCCTAGGGCCCTTACAGTCATAGCCAAGTTATTTACATGATCAGTACCTATTTCCCCATCCAAGGGGGACACGGGATGAACCTCTGTGGTGAAATTATGGTCACCCATCAAATCGCACAGATTCCATCTGAAGTTGGCCAATGAGGTGCACTATTTGACATTAAGTGGGAGTCTGTTGCAAATGTTTTTTAAACTCTGGTAGACATATCTCTCCCTCCAGTATGTTTTATTGATGTCACATACCAGGTTAAGGTCCTTACAGTGAGTACTCCATGTACCATTTGACTTACAGATATGCAGCATTTCCAAAAAAGCAGGGTCACAGATTGCCTGGTATGCAAGCAGAGATCACCTCTGCGTAGTCTGTATGTATGACACAGACTAAAGTAACAGTGATTTCAGACGATTCCCATAGGACATATGCTGAAAACTTGAATTTATATTTATTTATTGCATTTGTTTACCAGGAAAGTCTACTGGGCCTAGGAGAACCCATTTTCAGTAGAGGCCCGGGGAGAAAAGCTCCACATATAAACTGTAGAGAAAATATACTTTCAGTTACATAAATAGCTAGTAGGCATGTAACCATGATGTTGTTTGTAGATGGCATTTTCTCATTGGAAAAATTTTCCTTGAGATACCACCTAAAAGGCAGACTATGGAGGTGGCAACAGCCTTGGCCAGTAGCCAAAATCCCCAGAGTGACAGATGAAGACCATCTCTGACAAACTTTTGAGGTCTGTTGAGCAGGTCATCCCAGGCTGACAGATAGTGGATCCCATTACTGTGACACTACATACTATGGCAATTATTGAAGTCAATCATTTTCCATTTGTATTGAGCCATCATCCTAGGTGATGGTAAAATGCAGCTCAAGGCCAAGGCCATACCTGCCTGAGACACATACTCTGTAAACTCAGTCATGTCTCTGCATACAGTCCAGAGAGGTATGTCTGAGGTTGTACACAATAGGAACTATGACACAGTCATAACAGTACCTGATGTTGACATTCTTGAGTGCATGTGCAATATGGTGTATCCTGGTACCTCACAGAAAGCTATGACATTTCCCTTATGTAGCCTGGTGAGAGGCACATCAATGTGTGTCATGATGTAATCCCCTATGAGTAATATGTTTGATTTTGTGTTTTGCCTTAGGTGTTTGATCAAGTGAGACAGTGGTGCATGCACTAGTATGTATACTGTGTTCTGCAGAGGTATGATTATGTGTAGCGAGCTTGCGTTTCGGTTTCTGAGGTGTCTGATGTTTACTTATATGTCTGGTAAAGACATCCACACATGTAGGTATGTGTGATGTGGGTTTGGGTGGGGTAAGAGGTGATGTGTGCATGTTGGCAACCCCCTTATTGTCATATGTACTGACTGGTGTGTGAGAAAACATGGATGCAAGGTTTTTAATATAGTCACATCTCTCGCCACATCTCGTCAGCAGTCAGTGATAATGCCATTAGCAATAGATTCTTGCTTGTGTATACGTCACAACAGGCCATGGTTAGGCAGTGGCCAGACAGATGCTTGCATTTAATATATTATCACCTTTATGTTGTCATTCTAAGGTAAAACAGTACGTGACAGTTTGTCATAATATGGTAGATTGAGTATAATGCACTGCCAGCCATGTGGCACTTGCATTAATCACGATACTGTTATTAGGCAGGGTCGAAATAGCATACCTACAAATGTGACAATGTACAACTCCAGAAAGGTTAGGGTCATGCTGCTACACCCTTGTGGTTGACAGCCTCAAACACACTGTCTGTAGGCACTCTTTGCAGTGAAGATGTGGATGTCGATGCATGCACAGAAAACTTGTTCAACTTTGCAGTTATTACTTTGGTCTTGCAAGTCTACGATGGCTGTCAAGCAACCAGACAGCAATTGGATGTTTTATGAAATGATGTGGGAACACAGAATTGTGTTCCAGTAACATAAATGTGCAGTATGACATACCTAGGACATGTGGGAGGGAGAAACACTTTGGCCAAAGGTGGCCACTCCTCCACAGTAGGCCTCACATCTATGTCACACAGATGTCTGCCATTATGCTGTTAAAGGGCGGGTTGCATGAATTGCTGTAAAATTGTCAACTAACATGGATCACTGCTGCTGTGGAGCTTGCTAATGCAAGTTTGGACATCTATGTCACCTGACATTGAGCATTGTATTGTGATGCAGCAGCTGTGCTCCTAATCACCATGAGGTCAGTACCCTAGTCAAATCTTATGAAGCATAGTACATGCAAAAGTCAAATGACTGCTCTGGTTGCTAATCAGGACATCTGTCTGGAAAAGGGTATGTCAAGCCTACAGAGCCTTGCATCATGTGCGACAACTGTGTGGATCAATAAACAGGCTGTGGCCTGCTTTTCATTTTGAGCTTGGTACTAATGTTTGGCTTCTGGTGAGAGTAAAAGAATAGGAGCTTTGCATCCCAGAAAAGTGTGGCTTTGGTGAGACCAGCAGTAGTAGTAGCCAGAAACTAGCAATTCAGGGCACTCCTATCTTTTCGGCATTCTTCACAAGGTAATTGTTTTCAGTACACACAGTTTGAATAGTGTCTAACTGCAGAATAACTGTGTAAATACTCCATCCTTACCTTTACAGGGTGTATGTACTAGTTTCCCCTCCAGTGTTTGCCTGTGCTCTGTACAGACTCAGACACCTTGGGTAACAATTTTCTTAGAAACCATGATGAAATTAACTGCAATACCAAATTGCACACAAGACACCAGCATGCCGTGACAAGCACTGTCCCCAGAAGTCTCAGTAGACTGATATTTAAATCCATGAAAAGGATTATCATGGAAATGATCATTCTAAATGTAGTACACCCACAGACACTGGGCCAAACCAAGTTTGGTTTTGTCAAGGGCAGATCATGCCTACCTACCCAGTGGACCTCACTGAGTGGTAAACAAAGCAATAGATGAGGGGAAATGATTCACTCAACTTACCATGACCTGACAAGGCATTTAGCACTATTAGCCCATCAGGCATTGTTGACAAACTGTAGAAGTTAGTTACAAACTAGTATGTCAGTCAGTGGATGGCCAAGTGGGTGATAAACATTATCCAGGACAATATCATTGGGGAGTCCACCATTACAATGAGGCCAGTCACCAGTGGACTCCCTCTGAAATCATTCCTGTGGCTGCTCCTTCTAGCCATTTACTTGTCTGCAGTCATGGCCACTGTCATTGGCCTCTGACTGAGGGAGGTGATTGCAAATCAGGAGCTGTCATCGAATCCCACACTGACTTAGCAGTTATCCAGGATGGGCTGACAGACATTCAGTTGTTGTCAGAACCATGGACTAATACTAAATGCCAAGGAATGCACAATACTATCCCTTGGGAAGTCATCCCTGGTAACTATCATATTGACCACACACCTCCAACAGTTGACCCAGTAGTCAGGGATCACAGATCGTGATCTAGCCTCTGACTGTCATGGGTCGGTAATATTTGGGGATTTATTCTATGTTGCACAACCTATACAGAAAGGTATGGCATGTAAATTTGAGAAAGTCATTGTTCCTCTGTATTCGGCATTCATCACACCTATCATTGAGTGCAATGCCACCTGACTAACTGGGCATATCCGACAACTGTAACATCCACAGAGGTTCCACAGTAAACCAATACACAGTGTACATAACATGTCCTATGCAGACTGCATCAGGGCTGTAACTGTGTATTCTGTCTCCTACATGTGTTGGAGTGGAGGTGTATACCTGCCATGTAGAGAGGTGTCAGACTCCACTGTATAACTCCTGCATATACAAGAAAGGAGTAGTATGATAATTACCTGTCCTACACACCTATACCTTGACTGTTGTATAAATAGGACATGCTGGAGAGACAGGTATGTAGCCCAGAGACTACACCCAATATGTAACAGGCTTCCCATCCATGTGAAGCAGAGTTCCGCCCTACCGCAAATCATGTACAAGTTACATGATAGGATGGGGAACATGACATTGATAACTGCTTTAAGGCAAATGTCTCTAATGGACACAGGGAAACCATATGTGGTTCATCTCCCATGCCCCAGCTTGTACATGTTTCAGCTCCCAAAACCTTGCTTACACTTATCAAGGGTATCAGACTTTGTCAGAGTTTAGGGATGCATGGCTAGGCTGAATGAAGCCTTTGTTTTTGCTAGCTTATTATACACATATGAAACTATAGAGCCATGCACCTATACTGTTTTACCTTTCGGCTGACATATTTTTTCTGTGCTGTTATTCCATCCTGTGCTCTGATGTTGATGGGTTCATTGTAGATGTGCGCCCATAGGTGTGTCCTACACAATCCTGAAAGTGAAACAAAATTCCAAGAGACACCTTTCATTGTGTGAATACACAGCCATTGCAACAGCATCCGATGTAACACACACAAAATAATGTGGTTTACTCATTACTAATGGCAGCATATAATATCTGTAACTGACCAGTGCAAGTAGCATGTCAAGGGCAACAATGGATGAAACAAATACATATTAATTTAGATAGTCACCCTGTGCATCAGATACATTGCTTCATTTCTCTGCATTGATGAGAGGGATGTCAGGGATGTGGCACAAGTATCATCACTTACACAGGGTGTTGAATGGGGGTGCAGGAGGCCTAGTCTGACCCAATAGGTTGGGAAGCATATGTGTGAGTCAGAAAGAGAAGCAGGCAAGACAGACCATGTAAATGTGGCGTGTGTCTGTAGGTGACCTGAATATGACAGTGGTGTGTGAGTGTCTGCATGAACATAGCCAAGCTCATTGCTAGCCCTACATATCTGTATGCTGGACAACTTTCATCCGTGCAAGGTAGAGCTGACAGTTCATCATATCTGTCCCCGAACATGAGAACTAGCTCTGCCAGTAGTTGTACTGGCACCTCCCTGACCAAAGTCAGATGCTGGGCTACAACCTAAGGGTGACTGTTGTCTGCCAGCACAGTGTCCTCCATGGGAATTCCCTGGACCATGAGCCCATGGCCTGCCATGTCTTGATGTGGACAGCACACTCCCCTCTGGAGCACTGGATGTACTGCCACTACAGGAGCGTGATTGTGCAGAGCCACGTGGACTCTCAGCAGATGTAGTTGCTGACCTACATCCATGAGTCAGATGCTCAACTCCAACCAGACTTTACATCACAATGTGCATTCCAACACAGATAGTGTGCAATCTGTCTCAGACCAATATCTTTCCACTGCATCAGTCAACCAATCCAGGGTATCAACAACATGGTGGAGGCAGTCATGGATGTCAGACTATGCTGCATCCATAATCCTGAGCATTTGTCTGGAGCTCCTTTCTGAATGTACCTGTGCCTCCATGACGGCCCTAAATATATGCTGAGTGGCATGTGATGAGACACCTGCAACAGGTGGTGGAGGGACAGCAGCCTCCTACAAGCAGCCCTATAAATCTGCCTGTGTGGAACCTTGCCAATGTCCGCACCCTCCGACTGTGCAATATCTGTGGCCTCACGGGACTGAGTATGCATAGGCATACTGACTGTATGGTGATAATGAGGGTGGATGAGGGATATAAACTGCTGTGACAGATTCAGCCCCTGCAAACCCCAGCTGTGCCTCACTTTGGCCACCATCATCATCAGAGTCTGAAGAGACACTGACATCAGGTTGTGAAAGGGACAAAGACCAACCTCCTAGGTCACCTGTGATATAAAGGGAAAAACATCACAATAATACCTGCACTACTATTCTCTGCAGTACCATGTTGCAATATATGTTAAGCTGTATACACTGCTGTTACTATTACAGTCTTGTATAACCCACAATCTGATAAGGTAGGACATGAGGACATTATTTTCTAACCAAAATCTGTAAGTATTTGAATATAACATATCTTTAAACTAGACTCTCATGAGCAAAGCATAAATTATGTACACTGCTGACATTCTGCAGAACTCTGCACAGTTTACTGGTATGCCCATCTGAAAAGTCCTGACAATACTGTGAAATTAGTCACTGTGGTGACACCTCCAAGGCACAGGTATGACCCTAAAGTGTGTTCAGCCAGAACATAGCTGTACATTTGTCAGTCATGCAGATAGTACAGCAATCCAGTCAGCAGGCCTGGGATGACAGTTTAGCTAATACGTTGAAGTAAATCTACATATGTGACAAAAATGTTTTGTGCTTACCAGCAGCAGGAGCACTGCCTCTTCATATTCCTGGCAGTCCTAAAAACATATGAGGGAGAGATAATGTAAACAGCACCAAATGTTACAGTATGACATTGGTGCTATGTTCAAATATCTCCCATTTACAGTAGCTGCTATGTTAACAGGTATGTGAGTCACAATCTCTGCATGAGCTTAAAACTGCAGCTAATCTCCTTCCCCCACCCCATAAAACACCTGACACCCACATAAAACTATGTACACCCTGACACACTAAGTGCTACAGTATTCCAATGCTCATCTAAATAAGCATACCTGGATGCTCCTGTTGTGTGGAAATGGTAGCACCAACATCCACGACATATTGTGTGATGGATGCCTAGGAGTTGTCCAGTGTTGTAAGGTTCACCAGGAATTCTTCAGTGGCTGACAGAGGTTGTTCCACTGCAGGCCCACCACCAGTGACCTGACGATCCCTGGCCATGTCCGCTGCCCGTCTGCATGCTGAGTGGATCATGTCTGTGGCACAGTGTCACACCTGCTGATGTGTGTGATTCTGGTGACCCACAGCATTTATTTCATGGACCAGTTCATCCCACACGACTTGTCACTCTTGCCTATTTGCCCTCCCTCTGGACAGCAGGACTTGGTAGTGTTGCCTTAACACCTCAGTTATGAGGTCCAGCCTCAGTGAAAGGTGGGTGGCATCTGGCATGCATGATATCACCTGTAATACAAAAAAATGAGAACACATCAGGATCACATACATGGGTGTACAGTATGTACGGATACAGCAATAAAGGAAGGCTATCAGTATTTCCCACTTGATTACACATCTCATATGTAACAGTTTGGCAAACATACAAAGGGTGTGGGACCAACTAGGATAGTAGCAGCAGTGACCTATTCCTGTTTGTGCCATAACAGATACTCACATATGATCACACATCCAGCACAAGAGTCCACTTGTAGTGTGTCTTATAGCGGAACCCCCCCCCAATAACATATGTATAAAATACAATGCCAAACAAATAACTGTGTAGTATTACAACTGCTAACAAAGAAAGTATCCAGGAGACCTGTGTCCCTAGTTAACAGACAGCATTATACCCTTGTTGTAGTCTACATCCTATGTAGGTGTTACATAGCTGCAGATCAATGGCATGTCATCTGTACAGTTCTAAGAAAGGCTTACTGATGTAATCCCCATTCCCTCTAAGTATATTCAAGCATATGTATCATGTTGGTAACAAAATGGTTACATACCTGATGGAGTACAAACCTCCTCTGTTGAAAGATACAGATACATAATTGTTGTGCCAATGAATTCACCATAGAAAGTAACTCTCATACACATTGGTTCCGTAGCTAGGAGTTTGGCTTTTTAAGATGGTTTTCATTAGCAGGTAATTGCCTCAGAACCAATGGGTGGTTCAGAAATGCTAATTACAGCATACACAGCTGATTTGCAGTGCAATCAGGCAACCCTATGCAACTATTCAACAAGATATAAGGCCTCAATGTAGAATCCATCCACTTTCTTATATGTTGGGATGGAAAGTACCAGGGTAAAGATACTACATCAGCACAGAGAGAATGTTTGTAGTAGATACTTATTACATACAGATGTATGTGCTACAGGCTGCAGCTGCTGCTGCAGGCAATATGTATAGTCAGACATGCTACAGAATGTGGAGGACAACAACACTTATTAGTAACGGTGTGACCTGTGGCAGCCTTGGTGTACAGTCAGAGCCTGATTGAGAGAACCCATTACACAGGAAATTGAGGTGTGTTTAAGGTAAGTATGTTAGCCAAAGGTATCATTAACAGAGTAAAAAGCAACATGGTTGTTGTGTCCTAGAAAAGGTAGGGGGTACATTTACCATTATGTCAACCAATTGGACAACTGCCAAGTCATGTGTTATGTTATGGTAGTCATCTGGAATGTGTGTGCTGGCAACCCTTGCTTCTAGCATGACCTCCATATGTGTATGTTACTTGTGCAGCTGTGGTTGTCTGTAATATCAGTAGCAAATCATTGTGTGCTGCAGTCTGATATTAAACACCTATTTTTCCATTAATCTTATAGCAGGTGTATTTTTAAATGTTGCAGATATAGTTGCACAGTTAATGTCTGTTAGATACTGTACCTCACTTACATCCATTATTGTGTGTCTGGCTTTATAGTGATGTATTCTTATACCAGAGTCCAAGTTACATTCCCATTTTTCTGTTACTCTTTCATCACATTTTCACAACTCAGATGCACAGCATTTCTTAAACACAATCAATGACAGGAAAATGGCAAGTATTATGTTTTGCTTAAAACACCTGTGTTAATTAACAGCTGTGTGGTGTAGTAGGTTGATGCACTGTCTTGTCCCACAGCTGTTGGTGTGATGGTCCTGTGTCTGAAATAGGGCACAGGTGTACTTTTTGAACGTGATTAATATTTTTTCACACACATATATCAATATAGCACCATTTAGCTTAGCGATGCTGTGTATTGCACAGCATAGCGGAAAAAATCCTTAAAGAAATGAAAAATGGGGAGTTCGGACAGTGGTGAAATGGGGTGCAAGCAGGGGGAAAAACATAGTGAAAAGCAGATAGGTATGTGCAGTAAGGGTGTATGAAAGAACCATAGCTATTCATTTATTGCACAGCAATAACCGTGCACTTTAACAGATTTTTTTAGCTGGATTTGGACCGTCTCCCCCAGAGAGAGGGGTGAGGACAACATAAGTGCATTGTAAAGCCAATTGGACCAAATTAAGTGTATCCAGTGTTCACGTGCAAAATGGAGAGCTATGTATGGAATTATTTATTTATTTTTTTTGGGAGAGATGCCCATTTTCATTTTTTTTTTTAAGGTGAGAGTGGAATGTTGGGGAAGGTACATAGCTATGTGTGGGGGAGGTAACCTGGAAAGGTGAGGAAGCTTTTGCAGACAGACAAGACAGCAGACAGGGTTGGTGTGTGACACAACAGGGGAGTGAACACCTTGGTTGGGGAGGGTGTTGTGGAATCCCAGTCCCATGGGTGTCAGATGTGGTAGCAGTGTAACTCAAGTCTTCACTTATGGGACTGTCAGCACTGTATCTTCACTGCTCCTGTGGAGGCAGTGGTTGATGCTGGCACCTTGGGTGAGGCTGCCCCACCAGGACAGCATGCTCTCCACCCAACACAGGCATGCACCAACAGTTTGGTGCAGCAGCCCATGCCTGACAGTTCACCATGGGTGACATAAGCATCCAATCCACTTACACTCCCAGAGGGGGGGCACCCCCAGCCTGTGTTGTGGAACTACCCACTGGAGCAGGTAGTGCAGGGGCAGCAGATGGGGTGCCACCAGGCTGCAGCCCAGATATGCTGGGCCATGGTGCCATGGCAGAGGGGCAAAGGTAGGTGGATCACCTATAACCAACCTACCTTGTTGCACTGTAGGACATTAAATATAAACAATAGGTAAAAATAAACATAACCAAACAAATGTAATTAATAACATAATAGAAACTAATATTGAGAAATGGAAAGAAATAGAAAGGAATATAATGAGGAACACAATAATAAATAATGTGAATGAAATTATTTTAACAGCAAAGCAATGTTAAATTATACATAAGGGCAACATAAGAGGTAATTAAAATAATATATTAATATCAAATCATAATAAATATAATTAATAAAGAAGAGAAGGGGAGGGGTGAGAGAGAAAAAAAAGAACATTAGTAACTTTGCAGGTAAAATAACTACACAGACTACTACTATGTGACTACTAATATTATATAGATGATGTTGTATGTACACAGCTCTCAGACTGTTAGCATGGGACATTATGGGCCAAGCCCTACAAAATGTTGGTAGAAAGGCACAACTGCAGGGAACATTTTTACATAGTGTGCTCACTCATTAGTAGCAAGGTGTTCTGATAACAGATTTGCCATTGAATCGCATTCCAAGGAATGTCATATATCTGCTAATCAAGGACCAGACATATACGGTATCATTAAAGTCTTCAGAAATCATGACAGTTGAGAGGTATGTTCATGTACACTAATTACACTAGACAGCTTGTCATTTCTCATTTGGCTGCCATGGGATCAGAACCCATAAGCAGTGACTGCAGGAATGATGTGCACTTTATTTGAATAGAATAAATTTTCAAAGCACCGTCTCCTTTAAGACTTTTATTGCAACATTTTGTGTGAAATTGTACATTTACACACATGCATAGCTGTGTTTGGTATCGGATTGGAAACCACCAAAAGCAGTGACCACAAGAATAATGAACACTTTATTTGAAAACATTACTTATCAAAAGCCATATCCTGTTACACTTAATTGCTTAATGTCGCTTGAACACGGGCATTTACACACACATATGATGTCTGTTAACCTACCTGTATACCCTGGACATTTACGGAGTGCTATCTACAGGATATTTTGGGAAAATTATCAGAACGCAAGCTTGACTCTTAATCTAGGTATTGCACTACATTTATTTCTGACATTTGTTGGTGCATTCTTTATTCATTTACATGTAACAGTTAACTGGTGTCAGATTAGAACACACATGCCATGAATACAGGAATAGTCAACACTTTTTTTGAAAAGATTAGTTATCAAAGCACCTTCTCCTTTTAAACTTTATTGATAATGTTGCTTAAAATCTGGCATTTAGACTTATGGATAGCTGTCCAGGACTTCAGTTAACTTACCCATATACCACGTTCATTTACTGAGAGCAATATACAGTATTATTTCAAACAAAATGAGCAGAACACAGGCATGAACCTTACTCTGTGTATTACACTACATTTACTTCTGACATTTGTTGGTGCATTTTTTATTCACTTACATGTAACAGTTGACTGGTGTCAGATTAGAACACACATGCAGTGAATACAGGAATAGTGAACACTTTACTTGAAATCATTACTTCTCAAAGCACCATCACCTTTTAAAATGTAATATTTAATGTTGCTTCAGCTCTGGCATGCAGACCATGGATAGCTGTGTAGGACTTCTGTTAACTAACTAATATACCCTCTTCATTTATTGAGGGGAACATAAAGCATATTTCAGACAATGAGCAGACCAGAACAGTGACTCTTAATCTGGGTAGACCCCAACAATAACTGATGGTTGGAAGCTATGCTACACAGTACTGCATGCTTATTTGCTTTACCATTTCAGGTAGGCAGTGACACATTAATAAAGATGTAAGATGCCCCAGGTATGTCATACCTGACTGTTAAGACTGCAAAATCTGTATTTACTTTATTGCATTATTAACTTATGCATTACGTTATTGCTTTAATGATTTTCCTACTTACTTCATGAATGCCTCATCCTGGCCAAGCACCATGCATGGGACTAGACATTGTGAGCCCTCTCTTCTGTAGCTGTGGTAAGAGAAGCAAACCATTATGCATACCAGTTTTGCTCTGATTCAGCTTGTATATTTATTATTTAATGGAAAATATACTTACATATCTGTGGGGTGTGCCCAGCCCTAGCCTCTTGGACTCAGATGTCCAAGGTTCCCCTCTTCCTATGCCTCAGGTCATCATAGTGGTGACGACACTGCTCACCAGTGTGGAGGATGCAAGTAGCACTTGTTAGGTCCCTGGCTAAATGATCCCAGGCCTCAGACTTACACTCTGAGCCCTAGTAGTCACTCAGCAGCAGGCTAGGTCCATAATGCTCTACCAGGAGTACAACAAAAACTCTGGACTCCTGCACCCCCCACTTTTGCTAATGAAAGCACACTCCCTCACCTACAGCAGCAGCCATATCCATAAGACCAAAAAGAGTGATGTTAAATTCCTACCTATTGCCAGTTATATAGGCTGCATTCCTGCCCTTGCATGTCATACTGTAACTTTTAAAAAAACTGCCCCATCACTTAGAATCACACAAACTCGCAAAACCCACATTTAGGCAAAGCTTAGCGATGTGCAAACTGGAAAAGACCACTGACTATGTTTAAGTGCTGCCTAGCATTGAACAGCTTTTCTAAATGTAACAATGTTTGCATTTAAACTAAACTGATGTTTAAGTCACCTGACACATTTTCACAGCAATAAATTTAAAAAGTATGACTGCTCAGGACTCAAGCCCAGGGCCTACTAAACTTTAGGTTATGACTCAACCTATCTAGCCACTGGGATAGTGAAGGGAACTCATATCTTCATATATAGTACAAAGGTGCCTGTAAGCATAGCAAAGCTTCACTGCGTGGTTTTGTGTGTTGCTAATCACCTTAGAACTACAATTGAATACATCTGGTTTCTATTTTTAGATGTCTAGCAGATGTCTACTGTATATGTGAGGAGAGCTAAGCATAGCTAAGCAAAGTGTCGCACTGTGCAAACAAGCACATAAACATAAAAATTAAGTTGCAATTTAATGAAGTTAAATCTGTTGTCCAACTTTCAGTCCAGGTTAATGGCTGAAAGGTATTGTGACATGCTTATCAACTGTCCAGACTTTTTCTGGACAGTCCACAATTAAGGGGCAACCTGTAAAGTATTGCTTATATGGATTCAGTATCTGTGTTATGTGATCTCCCTTGGCAGCATGCCATAATTATTATATATGGCATGCTGCTGAGGAGGAACCATGGTGATGTACAAGGATACATTCCATGTAGGTTCTACATGCAGCCTACATGAATTTTATTGAATCCTGGGGAATGTTGACATGCTCACAATTACAAAACGTATACATCATATACATGCTAACTACCAACCCATTGCTCTCCTCTCTTCCCTAGCAAAGATCCTGGAAAAATGCATCCACCATCAACTACTTGATTACTTACTAAATAACAACATGCTATCCAGCTCTCAACATGGATTCTAACCCAAACACAGCACCATCACTTCTTTGATCAGTTTCACCAACACAGTAAACCTCCTTAAAAACAAATGCCTTCTCATCTCCTCAGTCTTTCTAGACATGTCAAAAGCTTTTGACACTGTCTGCCATCAAAAACTTCTTAAACTTGCCACATACAACTTAAGTTCAATATCCCTTCACTGGTTCCGCAGTTACCTCTCCAATAGACAACAGTCCACCAAATGGGTTAACACCTTCTTCCCTCTCCTGCCTATCTTTGTAGGAGTTCCACAAGGTTCCATTTTAGGCCACCTTCTTTTTACCATATTCACTAATAACCTTCTCACTGCCATTAAGTATGCCACCATAATCCAATACGCAGATGATGCCACTCTCATCTGCTCTGCTTCCACCATCCTCAAACTTCAGCAAAATACACAAACATCTCTGTTAGACATGGAAACCTACCTATCTGAAAATGAACTTATCCTCAACCCAAAAAAAACAAAGCTCATGGTCTTCACCAAAAACAAGACTACTTATAAAAATCCTCCACTCACCATCAATTCCTCCAAACAAACTGCTATCGCACGAGTAAAACATACCAAACTCCTTGGCGTTACAATCAACAATCAACTAAAACTTGACAGACACATAGCAATGACTATAAAAAAGTCCATATAAAATTAGGTCAACTCTATAGAGCTAAACCCAATCTCACCAGGGTCTATATTAGAACACCGAACATTTGAAATGTCGAGTGTTCTAATATCGACCCATTTTCAGCGAACGTTGAAAATATCGAAGCAACAGAAAAACAAATTCTTTCCTAGAGAAAAAAGTCTGTTGTCCGTTTCTGTTGCTTCGGTATTTTCGGCGCTCTGGTGGGATGGGTCGGGTTGTGGTAAGTGTGCGGTTGTGTGGATGTGTGGGTTAGGGTGGGTGAGGTGAGTTAGGGTTAGGGCTCGGGTCAGGTAAGTGTGCAATTGTGTGGACATGAGGGCTAGGGCAGATTAAGTGAGTTAGGGTTAGGGCGCGGGTGAGGTGACTGTGCGATAGTGACGGACCTTAAGGTTAGGGTTTGGGTTAAGGTAAGTGGATAGTTAGTGGTGTATGTATAGTTTAGTGTAGGGTTAGGTGTAAGAGTTTAGGTGTATGTGTGTGGATTGTTGTTTGTTTGGTGTGCTTGTGTTGTGTGTATGTGTTTTGGAACAGCAAATTTTTTCCCTAGGAAAACATTTGCTGTTCCGAATGTTCGATGTTTTGTATTTTCAGTTACTAGAGTTTGATATTAGAACACTTGACATTTTGAATGTTCGGTGTTCTAATATAGATCCTCTCACCAGTACCTCCAGAGTAGCCACTGCCGGGTTGTTTCTTTTCTCCACCCTTCTCTACTCTTCACAAATCTTTACTAAATTATGCAAGACTGATCTAAACCTCCTAGAGTCATGTTATAATAAAACAGGCAAATTTGCTGCCAACATTCCTTGTAGGTGTCACCATTGCCTGGCTCTAAAAAACTGAATGAGATTGAGCTACCCAATCTACTTCAACTTAACCAGTGCACTGTTGCCCATGCAATTTTAACCAAACCAAATAACTGCCCGGACCTAAAAGACAGTCCAAGCTAACATTAACCTCAGAGACCTATGTTCCTCTGATAAATGTCTGCTAAAAGTAACCAAATCTATAAACAGTTTTGGAGACTCACTGTGCTCCAACAAAATATCTAAGTCTTGGAACCTACTACCTCAGCACATCCTCAATCTTAACACCTCCAAATTCAAGCAAAGCCTCAGAGAACACTTTTCCAAGCACTGGCTCTGTCCTTGCTCCAACCCAGACTAAGGATCCTATATTATTTTGCCTGCCACTGATGATGTGTCAACCATATTACATGCTTACTAATTTTGCCGTCTATTGATCTTATATCATACTCTGTGTATACTGTTCTCACCTAATGTTGCTCCAGAGTAGCGTGTACTTTGACTCTATCAATGCTGTATTTATGATGCATTTATTGTACTTTCAATTCCCTGAGAGATGTTTTTTGTTACCACTGTCTTATTTTTATAATATATATTTTTATTGTATTTCTCTGTACAACTGTAAAACTGTTGCTTTTGTATGGAGCTTTTCTCCCTGGGTCTCCACTGAAAATGTGCTTCCAGCCCAGCCGGACACTTACCCAGTAATCAAATGTAAAATAAATAAATAAATGCTTTTATACAATTATCATAAATCCAACATTACATAAATTGCTCAATTCCTGCCTTCCTGTAACCTCACTCTTCTTCCAAAACATTATTCTGCATGTATTGCTCCCACAATTTTTTTTCTATATAGTTTGCGCCTATCCTTTTCTAAACATCCCACTTCCATTTTTTTTTGTTTCTGTTATAGTATCCACTACTTCAAATACAGTTGATTTAGACTTTGATTTCCATTTTCAAGTAATTGCTTTTTGGCATCCACCAGAATTAAAACTAAACAAGGCCTTACTATGTCTAGGCGATTCAGCTCCTTTATCACAGCTCAAAAAATCCTTAGTTATACCCATTTGCTCTTCCAATATTTCTGGCAGAGTACTCTGTAGGGAATTTGTAAAGTCTGCTTGGAGTATAAAAAAGTCTCTGCAAACACTTCCAAGCAAAAATCCTAAATCTTGTATATTTTTGCATATTTCAGAGCCATACATATGTCCTCTCATTGTTTCTTTGTGAATTGCTTATCCAATCTCTCTTCCCAATCTTTTCTAACCTCCTCTGATTGATTCCTGTAGTTATTGTGCATTATTTTATATGTTGTACTAATTATCCCTTTTTAACTTCTGTTCTATATTCAGCTAAAACCTCTACCAGAGCAGGTCTTTCACTTAGGATTCCCCTACTCCTTTCTCTATATGTTGCCTATATATACTGATATCAGCCCCTGATAGAGAAGGCAGTCTATAGCTTGCAGTCCAAATGCTTTCTTGGCCTCCTCCTATTCTATTAACTTTACCTTTCCACTTATTTGCTTCCAATACCTTGGTTCATTTGCCAGTTTTCTCCAGTAAATTTCAACCCCTCTTGCATATTCTCCGTACTCCTAATTGCAGCCATCCATATCAGCAGAGTCTCCTTACTCTGTTCTCATGTTGGCATAGTTCTTAGAATATTTTCTGCTATTTCATGAATTTAATATGTATGGCTGTTGCTATTCACTTTAAGGATCTGCATACAAAATCCTATTCTCTCCTTATTTGCTGAATTACCCCCCATTATCTGCCCTTTCCAGTTTGAATTACAGCTTTCTGCTTGTGATATCTATATGAGCCTTAACTGTGTAGCTCTAAAAAAAATCCCTTTAAATCAGGGAGCTCTAAACCACCTTGTTCTACTGGAAGGATCAACTTATCCCATTTGAACCTTGCCTCCCCCCGATAAAGTCATTCAACTCTTTATTAAGTACTGTCAATTCCTTCTCCTCTGGTTGATAAGAAATGCCTGATGTATATAAAACTAAAGAGACTAAACATACTTTAATTTTTTGTATCTTGCTATCCATATTCATAAAAAAGAGTTTTGTATTATCTTTTGTTTAGACTCTTCCCATGTATCCTTCATTACCATAACATAATTATTTTTAATCCATATTCCTGAATACCTCATTTTATTGTGTCCCCATAAATATGGGTATTGCTAAATTAATTCATTAGTGCGTACATAGTTTACAGCTATAATCTTTTTTTTTGCCTGCATTGATTTTATATACTGTAAAAAAATTAAAACTGACTCACAATGTTCCACAGCACTGAGATGTCTTTTCTTTGGTTTTATCAGGTACAAAATAATATTGTTTGCAAATAAAGCCACTTTTCTTGATTATCATACAAATGATATCCTTGAATTTTTGAGTCCTGTATTTTCTTTGCTAGTGCTCTAAATGTAATGCAAATAACAATGAGGAAATAGAAAAGAGGATATCCCCTGCCTAGTTCCTCTGTTCAGACACAAATGTGAGAGAGGACCCCCCCACTTTAATTTTTGCCTCTGATCCCTCATGTATCATCCTAAATAACCTTATTATTGTATCGAAGAATGCAAATTCTTCCACTGCCCTATTTAAAATCCCACCTTAATTTGTCAAATGCTTTATTTGCATCAAGACCCAACTACAGCAGTATTTTCTTACATTCTGCTTCCCTCTGGATCATCACTGCTCTTTTAATGTTGTCAAATGTTTGCCTCCCCTTCACAAAACCACACTTGTCCATATGCATAACTTTTTGCAGCACCTTTGCCATTATTTTAGCTATTATAGCCATAAACACTTCATAATCATGGTTTAAAATTGAAACAGGCCTATATGAAACCAGGTTTGATGGGTCTTTACTGTCTTTAGGTATTATAGACAGCACAGCTTTCTATTAGAATGCTTCACCTCCTTTTACAATGCTGTTAAACAAAACCTTACAGATCGTTACCAATTTCTTCCCTCCTTACTTCCAAACCTCTACAGGAATACTATCCATTCCTAGATACTTTCCTGCATATTAATTAAGTTACTATTTTTATCTCATGTCCTCCTATCTTAACTGTTAATTGTTGAACATCATGTACCCCTAACCTTGTCAAACTCAAATATTCTATAAATATTTCCATTTGCACATTTTTTTATTCCCACATTTCTCTGCTTTACCAAATTTTCACAAAATTTCCAAAATATGTTTAACACCTCTATAAGATCTCTAGTTATTCTCTTGTTAAAGGCTCCCTCAGTTTTGCAACATCCCTTTCTACTTAATGTTGCCTAAGTCACTGTGGCAAGAGTTTCTGTGCTCTGGAGTTATTATAAAAAAAATAATAAAAACATTTGCTTAACAGCAATCTTTCTAAATTCGTGCATATTATCCTGGTACTCCCTTATTTTCTATTTAGCACTCTGCAGTTGCTCCTCTTCTTTTTCTGTAAGACTCCCCTTATTCTGCAATACTTTAACCTTTGTTAGCCCCTTTAAATAATTCTGGTTACATCTTTACCATATCTATTTTATTATATTTCTAACCTATTTTTAAACTCCACTTTCATTTTATCCCATACACTGGCTGTAACTTCTGAAGAAATTTCTATATTCCCTAATAGTGTCTCAATAATTTCCACTACCCATTCCTTAAATTTCTCTTTTTAATAGGTAGGAGTGGAATCTCCAGTGCCTCATATTTATTTCATTACCCTGCATTTTTATCTTAGTTGTTATTAGTGCATGATCTGAAATGGTTATTGGATGTGCATCAAAGCTTTCAATTAAATGTACATGTTCCTATGAAATGAAATTTCTGTCTAGTCTAGCCTGGTTATTGTACCTTGGGGAATGTGTAAATTCTGGTCAGGTTCCTACTACTGAATTCACATCTTCTATACCAAATTTTTTCATTTCTTCAGAAATCTGCACTTGGGGTGTGTGGCCAAGGTGACAGTCTGATAGCAGCAGAAATCCATAGCTCTGCTTAGATTTTAATATCCTGACAGGAAATATACTTTAATTTTTAGAAAAATCTAACTAATAGTATACTAAAAGTTAGATTAACATATACTCTTTATTTTCTAAAAATTAATGCATAGTCAAGAGAATTTTTTTAATTATTCTTGCCAAAAAGTTTTCTACTGGAGATCTCAAGATGAGCAACGTGAAGAACCCACCCCAGGAGAGTGCAGTGAAGAAAGAACCACATCTTACAATAACAAACATCCAAGAACTGTCACTACAATGGAAAAATTCAAAAACAAAATGGATACTATCAAACAAGAATGCAGTACACAACTGGAACTTCTAAATGGAATAGTAAAAAAACAATCTGAACAGATTCTTGCCTTAGAGGAAACAATAACTGACCTAGATATGAGAGTGACAGAAAATGAACATCACAATGAATTTCTTCTGAAACAAAACACCAGGCTGATTGAGAAACTAGAAGACCTTGAAAGTAGATCAAGGAGGAATAACATAAGACTATATGGAATTCCTGAGAAAGAAGAGGGTGCTAACATGATTCAATTCCTCAATAAGTGGTTTTCATCAGCACTAAACATGCCCGAATCCGTCTCTTTTGGAATTGAGAGGGCTCATCGATCCCTGGCAAATCCAGCTTCGTCTCTGAGTTCATCTAACCCTAAGTCTATAATAGTTAGATTTCATTCCTTACAAGACAAGGACTTAGTGCTGAAATCAGCTTGGACTAATTTCCCTATAAAGATGGGTGAAAAAGTTGTTAGTTTTGACAATGACTACACCTTTACAGTCATATCCAGAAGAAAGTAATGATTTCCTCTAATAAAGTCCTTGAAAAAAGCCGATATTAAACTTCATATTCTTTTTCCTGCAAGAATAAAAATCACATTGCCAGAAGGAGTGAAGATCTTTGATTCACTACAAGAAGCAGTAGAATTTATCCAAAAGAAAAAAATACTGTTGGGCATAGAAGAAATGGAATGGTCATCTCAGAGTTTGAAGAGACAGGCAACAAAAAATGGTTGGTCTGTGAAGGAAGGATCAAACAAAACTAAGAAACTAAAGGACAAATGAATAATTTTCTTCTAATTTTAAATGCTTTGTTTTATGAGTCATAATATATTTGATTCTGGAAAGTCTCTATGCTGTAAGGTAAAGTGAATAATTTTTACTATTAACTTTCTCATTTTCTTTCCATATCTATTTCTTCTAATTACATATAGTACTAAGTATTTAAATACCATTCTCTCTCTTTCTCTCTCTCTCTCTCTCTCACTCTTTCTCTTCCTCTTCTTTCTTCCTATTCTTTTTTGTTATGGATGTTCCTTTTCTCTCTTTTCCCCATTATAAGTACTTTACATACTTTTCCCTTTTAAATAACTATAAATGATGTATGTCTTCCAATTATTCAGTAATAGCATAGTTTGACTTAATACCAAAGTGCATTTTTTCTAGTGGGTCAGTGGTGGGGTAACAAGGTGTTTCTAACTAGATGTTTTAGACTCTTTGTTTAGATATATTTAAACATTAATGGTGTTTTGTAGAGAGCAAAATATAAGTTTATACATGTATATATACAACTAGGATGGCTGGAATTACACAATAAGTTTCTTCTTCAGCAGCTTATAATTACTCATAAGATCTTATATCATCCAATAAACTCTCCCATACTCTGTAACATTATCAAACCTTATAAAAATCTTACAACACTGTGCTCAGCAAGCAAGCTAGTAGTAGCCTCCATTAAATCCAACAATAAATCTGGAGACTGCCTATTTTCTAACTTTGTTGGAACTAACTGGAACAAACTCCCATCTAATCTTACATCACTTACATCAACATCCCTTTTTAAGAAACAACTAAGAACTTTTCTTCTATCCCAGTGGCTATGCCCTTGTACAAATCATGACTGGCCTGCTGTTTCTTTCTTGCCTATCACCTCTAAGTCCTTATTATTCTTACCAACTTCCTTTTTACTTTCTCAGTATCACCCTGCAAGTATGTGACTTTTTCTAGTAACAAAAAGTATTTAAACTCTCTGTCTCAATCAAATACTTCTACTCTTCCTTTCCTTACCAGCTCTGACTAATCTCATATGCTCTTCTCTGAGGGCTTTAGTTAACAACCTGTTTAACAGACATACCCCTATGTATCTCCTTATTCTACTTCTCAGTAATATCCCGTTGTAATTCTGCTTATTTAATGAAGTTTTTAGGCTAAACAAGTTCTCAACTTTGCTCTCAATGGAAATATCTTGTATTCTTTCTCACCTGGCTACACCTATGTAATGGAGTTGTTTTTTTTCCCTATTTGTTGCTAATATATTGTTTTTTTGCTTATTTTAGATTCAATTTAACATATTGGAAATTGAAGTATGTTTTAACTATGTAATTTTGGAGCTTTTCTCCCTGGGCCTCTACTAAAAATGGACATATATCCAGTTGGACTAGCCCGGTCAACAAATGTAAAATAAAATAATAAATAAAAATAAATATACTAGGGTCCCTTATTTTCTCTTTCTAGCCTGGTTAACTGGTGAGTTAATGACTGAAATGTTATAATATGATTTCTGATTTGAGGCAGCTGTTGTTACTTCTAAATAGCTGTTTTTATATGAAAGGGTTACTTTTTTCATGACGTTGTTGTTTTGTGAGGAAACTGGTGGTCTCTGTGATTGTTCTCATTGTGGAGATTCATGACATGCACTGACGAGGCTTTTTTGCTTTCTATAAACTCTAAAAGCTTCAAGATCTGAATTTCCCACCAAAAATGTTTTTTTCTTCACCAGAAACAACTTCTGTTGTGCAAGAGCCTATTTAGATACTTTTTGACAAGTTTATGAAGCTGCAGCTGGAGGAAACAACAGTGATATCATTTGACCTTTTGAACTTGTTACATGGTTGTACTTAGAATTCTTTTCTCTTGACATTCGGTTATCCTTCACTAGATACTTTAAATAGTAAATAATTAGTTCTGATAAAAGTGTTTAACTCCTTTGAAAATGCCTATATTCTCTTATAGGGGTCTATATTAAAAGACCGAAGAGGTGTTTCAGCGAACACCTCTTGGCCGACACGTAATGAGCGAACACACTAAAGTGTGAATGCTCAAAACAGCGATTTCTTTCCCTGGGAAAGAAATCACTTGGCTATCCCCATGTGTTTGCCCCTTTCCTCCCTGTAGTGCGATCTCGGGGTTGGTATATTTAGTTGGGGGGTGGGGGGGCACCGCACGCCATGTTGTTATGTTTTAAAGTGTGCATGTGTGTGTTTCTGCTAGTGGTTTCTTTTCCAGGGAAAGAAACCGCTGCTTTGAGCATTCGCGCTTTAGTGTGTTCGCTCATTACGTGTCGACCAAGAGGTGTTTGCTGAAACACCTCTTTGGTCTTTTAATATAGACCCCTCTTATAGATGCATACATTCTAGAGATTCAATGACACTATTAGTAACTAAATGACATCAAGTGAACTAAGAGCTGTATTAGAAAACTCATTATGCATATTGATATCAGTCTTATTTTATATAACTAAACCTTTAGTAACTAAACAGAGGGTTGTAAAGCCCCCTTTTTTTCTCTCTCTTCTCCCCTTCCTGATGAAAGACGTCAACATAGATATTGTTAATACATATGAATAATATGTGTATAATTGCAAAATATAATAGTTGTGTTGTAATAAGTGTTTTATATATATATATATATATATATATATATATATATATATATATTTTTTTTTTTTTTTTCAACAGATCCTTACATGACAAAAATGTTAGATGACTGACAAAATGGTTAAATTATCTGTTTCTTGAAAAGCCTTTCAAGTAATGACAATCTTCTTAACATTCAGCTTCTAATGTTTATACATACTTTGATCTGATGTGTATTTCTGACATAGCTACGTATTAGAGCTGCTATTATATGTGACATATTCATATAGCTTCAAATATATTGGACAGTCATTCTAATGTATATTTCATGGAATCAGATTTCTTTAGTTGCTTTCATAATGTTTTTCTTTTTTGTTTTTATATAATTTTTGTCGTTTGGTATTGGAGAGGTGGTGGATGGATGGTTTAGTTAAGTTTTTAACTAAATCAGAAAATTTATGTTTCATGTATGTGTTTGTAAATAGTTTTGGGTTTTTGAAAGTAGTGCTTAATACACGTTATGGATCCATGATAAGTAATTTTCAGTAGATTTCAAGTCAACATGGAAGAAAGGTCTTTCAGTTAGTAATAACATACACATTATAGTCAATGGCTTATAAATGTTTATCATTAAATATTAATGGTTTGAACAATAATGTCAAATGAGCTGGTTTGCTTACATATATGAAAATGCATAAAGCCCAGATAATCTTTTTACAGGAAACTCATCTATTAAAAAAAGATCTACAAAAATACTCATTTAATGGCTATACCATTCTGGCTGATTCATGTTTTAAGACTAAGAGAAGGGGCACTCTTATTCTATGGAAAAATACGTATACTATGCCAAAAATTATAGATACAATTTCAGATAATGATGCAATGCTAAGCATGGTTATTTTGGAAATTAATAGGAAGTATTATACTTTGATTAATACATACTGGATACCAGGACTGAGTACTAAATATGTTGACAAATATCTTGATCTGATTACTTTAAATGCAAAAGGGGAAATTATATCAACAGGTGATTTTAACTCGCTATTATCAGGCAATGATATTTCTAAAAATGGTAAAATAAAACTAACATCTCAAGCCAAGAAGTTAAATGACTTTACAAAGCAAATAAATAAAACACCAATGGAACCAGCAGAAGACTGAGTCTTTTAGCGTAAAAAGTCTTTTAATCACTATTCATCAGAACGACAGCAACCATGAACTCACTTTGTAAATACAAAAATCATTAGGCTAAAAATCAATTAAACCTATCTAGCAATTTACAGTTAAAGTGAACCACACCTCTCATCAAATAAAATACAACTTGTTAATACTAACATACAAAATATATAAGTAAAATAAAATAAGAAATATAAAACACAAATATTATTTAATATTTCTCTTTCTACTTTAAAAAAAAACAGTTTATATTGACTGTATCATTCAAACCAGGATGCATGTAAGAGATCTAGTCTAAGTTGTCACTCTGCCTCTTTTTGTTCAACTACACACTTAAAATCACCACCCCTGATGTCTTTGTTAACTAATTCCAGCACAGAAAATGTAAACTTCTTCCAATTTGTGCACACTACAGAATGCTTGTGTAATGTATTATTAGTATTTCTTGTCCTAATAGTGATTAAAAGAGTTTTTACACTAAAATACTCAGTCTTTTGCTGGTTCCATTGGTATTTTATTTATTTGCCTTGGATAACACCTTTTGCCATTTGGCTGCTGCTGTTCTTGTTGACTTTACAAAGCAGATGAACCTTAAAGATATACATGGTCTAAGAGAACATCATTCCTTATTCTATACTCACTATTCATATTGGTTTGGTACGCAAACAAACACTGATAAAGTCTTTGTATCAAATAATGTATACTCTAAAATAAGTGACGTACATATGACATGTCCACTTTCGGACCATAATGTTATAAACTTTGCATTAACTACACATACAGATGATTTAAGATTTCTGCAGAGAATTCCTTCTTATATAACTAAGTTAAATGACTTTAGGGAATGGATAATAAAAGAAATAGACATGTTTATGGAAACAAATGATAATAGTGAAGTGAGTGATACTATACTATAGGACACCTTTAAAGTTTATATATATATATATATATATATATATATATATATATATATATATATATCTGGTAAAAACAAAATCTTGGTACCATAAAAAGAACAGAGTGGAACAAAGAACTTTTAGACTTCCAAAAAACATAGACATGATTAAAATGGATGCAAAACCAAATAAAGTAGCACATAATGAAATTACTAAGTTAAATAAAAAAACTTAGAAGTTCTGAATCATAAGGTAGCCATAAACCTGGAAAATTTGAAATTACAATCTTATGCTGTAAATCCCAAATATCTACATAAAATAGTGGTAAGATACAAAAAATAAACAATCAAAATCTTATTATGAGATTAAATGTAAAAGTGATGGTTCAGTTAAGGGTACATCTAACTTAATTATTAGAAGTGTTCAAAAACTATTATTATAAATAATAACACACCACTTTTGGAGACAGATAATGTAATAAATACTTTTATTCAAGAAAATATAACTACTAAGGTGTCAATACAATAAAATAACATTAAATAAACAAATAACACTAACAGAAATGAAAGAGCAAATAAAAAAAATAAAAGATAATAAAGCTCCAAGACTGGCTGGAATAATTCCTGAACTATATAAGATTTTTTTTTGAATATATAATAAAGACAATGATGAGTGCCTTTACTATGGTTAAGCAAAAATGTGTAACACCCCCATCATGGAAATATTCAATTATCTTCCCATATTAAAACAAGGTAAGGACCCCAAATCCTGTGATTCATATGGGCCAATTTCATTACTAAACATTGATTATAACATTTTCATGAAAATATTACCTAATAGGATAAAAAAATACCTAATCTAATACATAATGATCAGACAGGGTTCATTCTTCATAGAAAAGTGCAAGGTAACATTATTAAATTACTATCATTAATAGACATAACATGCAAATACAAAAATACAACTAACTATTATCAGCCTAGACATAGAAAAGGCTTTTGATTCTATTAGTTGGCCTTATCTACAAATAATTCTGATTGGTTTTGAATTCTCTTCAGATTTTGTCAACTTGTTAATGAAAATTTATAGTGGGACACAAGCTTATGTGAAAATCGGATTATGCCTATTCTCACCACTAGAAATCTTCAAGGGGACTAGACAATGTTGTCTTTTGTCACCATTATTGTTTGCTCTTTCAATGGAACCATTTGCTACATATACCAGAAAGAAGCAAAATATAAAATGCTTTCAAATTAATAAGGACTATTATCCTAAGATACAATTATTTGCTGATGATATGTTGTTAACATTGGGTGATATTGATGGTTCTTTGCATGATGTTATAAATACCTTAAGCAAGTCTGAAAGAATTTCAGGGCTTAAATGTAATCATAATAAATCTAAAACATTACTAATTAACAAAAACCTAGGATAGAATAGCCTGTTTAATTGGGAGAATGATGTATTAGAATATTTGGGTGTTAGTATAAAGAGTACATGGAAAGAGTCTGTTAAACTAAACTACAATAATTTAATAACCACCATTAGTAAACTAATCAAAAGATGAAATAAAATGTTCTTTACAATGGAGTATAGGCTCTCTTTAATTAAAATGATAATTTTACCTAATGTTTTGTTTTATATACAATCATTGATACTACCCCCTCTCAAAAACTTATTTAAAAAATTAGATTCCATGCTACTTAAATTTCTTTGGTTCCCTTTAAAACCTAGGAGTGCATAGAAATGGCACATTAGAGCTTGGAACAGTAATAGGATAGCATTCGCTAACTTAGATCTTTTTTCCAAATCAGTTATAATTAATGTAATATTATATTGGGTCATACCTACCTATATATCTGGCTGGAAAACAACACGAGATTCATATAACTGATGCCAGAACTATAGAAAATCAATGTAAGGAATAATATGGAATAAGTAAAGTTCATTGGCTTTTACATGAATTTTGTTTATTTAATAAGAAGTTTGATAATTTTCTTATGGCATTAATCAAATATTTAATAACATTAAAACTATAATTGATTGTAATTACAACACTAAATTTCTATTTATTATATTCCCTATAGCATACTCCCCTGATTGCCTAGATTCTTTCAACATCAATGCAACGCAAACATTAAATGAAAATAACTTGATGTTCTGGCATCAGTTTATTGAAAATGAGTATTAAACCACTAAACTCTCTTTTATGTAGTTTTGATAACAGTCAAGACGGTTGTTTATACACTCAAAATGACAGTTTATAGAAAAACAAAATGAGAGTATCAATCAACCTAGAGAATAAATCTATATCTAGTTTGATTCAACTTTTTATTAGGTGTCTTGAAAAGACAGATAATCAAAAATTAAGTATCTCACCTATGTATAAGATACTTAGAGAAGACACTTTAAAGTTTGACTCAGATTTTTGGAATTACTATGTAAAGATTAATGGAGAACAAGTATCTGTTGAATCCAAAAAATAGTTATTGAATTCTATGTATGGTATCGCTTCTTCATTATACTGGAGATTGTATACATGGAAATTTATGAATAGGAGTTTCTATACTCCACATAAAATAAATTTCATACTCAAAAACAGTGAAAGTAAATGTAGGAAATGTGATGAATTATTAGAGGCCAACTGGGTTCATATGTTCATTAAATATAGAAATGTTGTTCAATACTGGAAAGACTTCAGATATTTTGTAAATGCTTTATGGTCTGATAATTGATATATTTCTAACTCTCTAATCCTATTCAATGTTCCTATACCTAATGTAATACCTAAATCTCAGATTCAGTTACTCTGGTCAATTCTTGCAATTGCCAGAAAAGTTATTACTTTGAACTGGAAAAGTAAATAAGATTTAATGTTTAAAGATTTTATTAATTTAGCAAAAGTTGTTGGTAAAAAAGAACTGCAAACCATTTGTTATAGAACTCAACATTACTCATAAAACATAGCATGGCAAAAATTGGAAAACCTTTTGAACAAATACTGATAACTTCTCATGGATAAAATGATTGTTTATCATGGATAACTGTAAATACTGTAAATAGTTTTGTTATTGTTTTATTGTATTTGTTATATGTACATTTGCATATGTTTATAATGAAAACAAAATAAAAATATTTTTGAAAAAAAAAATCTACCCTTCTTTGTTGTATTTCCCTTCTAGGTCCCCCAGATACATTCTCACTGTTGTAAACCAAGTCCTAGTCCCCACTTTTAAGTAATTTTCCCTGCTGAAAGCTAATTGTTTTTCCTCACATTTTCTTAAGCTCATAATAGCAGTTTTGTCCGGAATATAAATACATGTCATGGTAATCCTTGTCCCTTGCCAGTAAGCCCCTTACTAGCAGAAATCTGCAATTACTATCTTTTTTCTTCTTTTAGTACTATTGGAGCTTCACTATTAATTAGTATAATTACTCCCCTTTTCCTTTATTTCTGATATTCTGCTGAATATCCAGTCTGAAATATTTTCTTTATCAAATTCCCCTTCTTTCCAAATGTTACAATCATCTTTATGGGGTCATATAGTTATGGCAGTTGGCAAAGAGTGACAAGGGTGGTCATATAAAATTGCAGACAATTGACAATTTTTATTATATGGCAAAAATGGAGGAAAATACTTTGAATATGCTAAGATCTTGTCATCCGTCATGTGAATGAGCTGACCATTGATGTATGTCACCAAATGACACTGAAATGAGGTGAAATGCATAGTTTCACTGTAACAGGTTCCATGTCTCATTGCATTCATGAAGTTATAGGAAGGGGGTTTTGATCCCCTCTCCATTGTATGTTGCTTTACAATGTGACATTTCAGTCATCAGCACTGTTATAGCATACCCTGAAATGTGTTTTTCACAGCCCTTTCCTACAAGTGCTTCTATAGCATGTCATGTTTGTGTACTGGTCTGGAGACAATCAGTGCCAAAGTTATGGCTTCTCTTCTTTTCTGGTGCCGTCCCTTCTCTTACTATCATTGTTCTTTCCCCTGATAGGAAACATTCCCATAATCAATGTATAAATTATGCTATGGAGTTTGGCACTTCCTAAAATTTATGACTGGATGTGTATGCCATTGTTGAGCTTGGAGGTTGAGAGATATGGGATCCTATCCTAACTGCATTCTGCTCATTCCATATTTCATCACATTGTATTATCCCTATGGATTGCTTTCCCTTTTTCATCTGTCCTATACTCATATTGCAAATTAGAAGATGATGATAATGTAGACAATGCACACATGCCCACAGAGGGTTTATAAAAAATTATATAAACTGTTCTAGCATTCCCTTAAAATGCATGTTTTCAGATCCTTTCACTATAATCATTTTGTGGCACACTTGATGATGCACTGGTCTATCACCTATCAGTTAGACAGGCAGGGGTTCAAATCTACATTGCGTTGGTCTATCAAAATATCTCTACCTTGCACTGATAATATACAATGTCAGTATGCTAAACATAATATGTATAGGTGACAACTCCTATGAGTCATGCAGTTGCTGTTTACACTGTGAATGCACTGGCCGATATTTTTAATTCCCTATTGGTAGTTATCCAGTATTCATTTTTCTCTCTTCTACACCATTCTACTATTCTCTTGTAATGTGTGTTTTCTGACCTTTACACTGTAAGTTCGTCTTGGTGTTACTTGATAAAGCACTGATCTGTATAATGTCATGTGTTCAAATCCATTGAGAGCTACCTTATCAGTCTGCTAAATATATGCATCTTGCACTAGTAACTTACCCTGTCAATATGAAGTGAGGTAAGCATAATGTGTGTATGTGACAGCTTCCATGGCTCAGTGTGCTCATATGCTGTGTATGTACATCGCCAATACACTGGCCAAAGGGGATTTCATCCCCTGATAATTGTTATGCTGTTATCCAGTGTTCAGGATTTAGTCTTCTGCATTGTTCTAACTTTTCCCTAAAATGTATATTTTCTGACCCCTTTTACTAGGAGCTCTAATGTGGCTTTAATTAATAGTATACTGGTCCAGTGAATACCACTATCACTTATTTAGGCACATGTTCTTGTCTTGCTACCATGTATTCCATTCCCCTGAAACTTAATATAGTGATAAACACCCAGTGGATGGTTCTGCAACATGGTTGTCTAATGCCCCGGATCAGGAAATATTAGTGTGAGCAGTATGGGTTCAGCTGCATGCAGGCGTATTCCCTTTTCTTGCTTGCATGATTTCCATTCTCTTGAAATATGCTTGCCAGAACCCTTTTTATGAGTGCTTCTATGGCATGCCATGCTTATGCATTGGTCCAGAGAATATCAGTGACAAAGGAAGAGGTTAAAATTCATTCTGGTCTATTTTTATTTTCTTGCTATCATGTGCTCCATGACCCTGAAATGAAACACTGATGACACCAGGTTGAAAATTATGTCATGCTTGTTGGCACTTTATAACCAAATTTATCTATGGATTCATCTAACATTGTTGATCTGTGAAGTAGAGAAATATGGACTCCTACCCATCTCTATCCTGTACATTCCTTATTTGCACATCTTGTGTTCTACCCTCTACTTGCTTCCCATTTTCATGACCTTTCAAACCTATAACATGGTCAAAACATAGATAGTAACTACACACATCCCACAAAGGCTCAGAATTCATAATTTTCTTTCTGTGATCACATGTTGCACAACAGTTGGCAGACAGCAACATTGGTGGCCATATATTAGTTTATTTATTTTAGTATTTTATCTGACATTTGTTAACTGGGATAGCACATCTGAGCAAAAGCCCTTTTTCAGTGGAGGCCTGGGGAGAAAAGCTCCACAGTACAAGTAAGCAAGAAAAAATACAAACATTGAGTACAATATACAATAAAACAATTAAATAAATGTAGATAAAGCTCCACAGTACAATATAGTAAGATGCATTATAACACTGAAGAAAAACATAGCAAATAAATATACAATAAAACATTTAAATGAATTTACATAACACATTGGGTTATCTTCAAAGGGTAACTGTAGAATACTGAACAGTTGTTAAGTAAGTTATGGTAGTAAGGTAGGGAGGAATAGAGAGGATAGTGGTAGAGAAAGGGGTGGATTCATACTGGATGATTACAGAGGCAAATCCATGTGTTATTAAGGTAATGATTGAGAGTTTTCTTGAATTTGTGGATGTGGGAAATGTTGCCAAGGGTCAAGGAGAGTTTGTTCCATGCAAGAGCAGAGAAGTAGCTGTAGCAATTCTGTCCAATAGATTTTTTTAGGTTTGTGAATTCATAAAAGACATTGGTCAGAGCTTCTGAGGGATTGAGGGGGCTTATACAGGGAGACAAGTGAGAAAATGCTAGGGCAAGAGGTGGGATTATTCAAAATAGTATGGATACTGAGAAGTTGGGTAAATAAGAGTTGGTTAGGCAACTCTATCCAGCTGAATGTCTGGAGAGTGAGACAGTGGTGTTATCTGGAGGGCAGATTAGTTGCAAATTTAGCAAATTTGCTGTAGGTGGTTTCAAGTTGGGAAAATAGTGAGGACTGTAAGATGGTTAAAATTTGAGAGCTGTAAAAGAGGTTGTGGGAGAAGGCAAGCTTGGGTTAGTGAGATCTGGAGTTGGGTGTGAGAAACCTTTTGTTTCTATACAGTAAACCAAGCTTTTGGTGGGTTTTCTTGATGCAGTTAAGTACATGAAGGCCAAATTTTAGTTGATTATCTATTACTCCAAGCAGTTTAGTTTGGTATTCAGCTATGATCATAGTGTTGTTAAGGGAAGAGATGGTGAATGAGGATTTAAGATGGTAAAGGGATTTTGGGAAGAAGAGAAGAAGTTTTGTCTTTTTAGGGTTTAGTATGAGTTGGTTGTTAGTAAGCCATGTTTCAGTGAGGTTGAAAGATGCTTGTCTCAGGGTTAGCAGGTCAGTGGGGCTATCAGTGATAGAAATTATGGTGATGTCATCTGTGTACTATATGAGGGAAGACTGAGGACAGGATGTGTGCAGTTGGTTAGTAAAATGTTAAAAAGGAGGGGGCCTAAAATAGAGCCTTGAGGTACACCCATTTTGATGGGGAGAAAAGGAAAAAGAGCAGAGAGTCATTTTACAGATTGCAAATTGCTTGTGAGGTAGCTATTGAACCAGGAGGTAGTTGCGAGTAGATGTTGAGTTGAGAGAGTTTGGAGAGGAGGGTGGGGTGAGAGACAGTGTCAAAGGCTTTGGAGAGATCTAAAAACATTCAGGACACTAGTTTATCATTGTCTCTAGCTAGGGAGATGGAGTTAGTAAAGGAAATAAATACAGTAGTGGTGTTGTGGTGAGGGCAGAAGCCAGGGGTAATTAGGTTTTTGTGCGTAAGCTAAGTTGAGATTTGTTTATAAACACAATGCTCAAGATTTTGGAAAGGAGAGAGAGTATGGCAATAGGTCGATAATTAGAGAGCTCATTAGAATTTCCACCTTTGTGGATTGGTATAGTGTGGAACTTTTTCCAGAGGACAGAAATGATGGATTCACTAATTGAGCGGTTTATGAGGATGGAAACAGGATATGCTATGGAGTCAGCAGCAGCTTTTAGGAAGAGAGGAGGCAGGTTTGTCAGCTAAAGGAAACATGGTTTAAGTTTGATAAGAAGTTTTTTGATGTAGCTGGTTGAAATGGGTTTTAGTCAGAAAGGACTGTTTTGCAGTTTGGGGTAGGGGGTGTGGGGCTGGTTGGGTGGACAGTTTGCATATGTTTGCTGATGGAATCTGTGAAATATGAATTGAAAATTGAAGCAGTTTCTAGGGTTGTGTAATTGAGGCAGAGGTTGGGAGTTGAAGAATTTCCTGGGTGGAGAATTTTGTTGACAGTATTCCAAACATTTTTAGGGTTTCTGGCTTCAGTATCTTGGGGTGAGAGGTAGTAGTTCTTTGTGTCAGAGTTTTTGTGCTTTTTGGTTACATTTCAGAGTTCTCTATATTGTTGAACAAAATGTGCACGGTCACACATAAACTAATAAAAATAAAAAAAACGACCACTGCCACACTCAGAAAACACGAAAAATTAGCGTAAAACTTCTTTAATTACTGCTTTCATCAACAAGACATCATCAGAAATGTAAAAAACATATTGCACACAACCTTCTTTAAATACACTGGTCATTAATTAAACATAATTGCATAACAAGCAGCAATCAATTATCCAATCAAATGTGTATAACCAAAAATACAATGAATAAAATAAATTCATAGTCTATTTTTTCACATACACTTTAATATTTATCACATCATTTAATCCCAGGGGGTTGTCGGCTCTTAAATTTATTTGCTATTTGGTCTCCCTTTGTTCTAAATAATTTTTAAAATTACCCCCTCTAAGACTAAGTCTACCTTGTTCCAAGACGGAAAATAAAAAAAATTTAAAAACCAATACATTCTAAATTATGTCTATAAAGTGCGTTCCTACTATCCTTTTTCTTGATTCTTCTTCTTTCGGCTTTTCCCGGTTAGGGGTCACCACAGTGGGTCATCTGTCTGCTCATGATTGGCAGTGGAGTTTTACAGTGTCGAGTTGCCAGCCCGGCGCCCAACCTTCCACAGAAGGCACGCACACACACACACACACACACACACACACACACACACACACACACTCACACTCACACTCACACACACACACACACACACACACACACACACACACACACACACACACACACACACACACACACACACACACACACATACACACACTCACACCTACAGCCAATTTAGAGTGTCCAATCCACCTACTGCATGTCTTTGGGATGTGGGAGGAACACTCGGAGAAAACCCACACGACCACAGGGAGGACATGCAGACTCTGCACAGAAGGCACCTCAGCCGAGAGTAGAACTGGAGAACCTCTTGCTGTGAGGCGGCAACTCTAACCGCTGCACTACCGTAGCCACCCTACTATCCTTTTTCTTGATACTGTTCATATATTCTCTAATCCTGATATATAAATTTCTAGTGGTCATACCTACATAACATTTTTGACACTTGCTACACACTGCAATGTAGACCACTCCTTGACTTTTACATGAAAAATATCCAGTTACTGGAATAGTATACAAAATATGTGGCAGTTGAATATATGGTCCTTCTAGGATATATCTACACATGCTACACCCATAACATTTATACATCCCATGTGCTCTAATAGTGGATGTTGTATCAATGGTGATAGGATCCCTACCTCTCTCAAACAAGGCTTTTAAATTATAATCATTTCTATACACAAATCTGGGCTTAGGCCCCACACTTTTCAACAACTCATGGTTCCCCTCAACTATTTTGCAATTTCTTTGAATAACATTTCTAATAATGCCCCCATCTATAGCCATGGGGCATACCAAAACATAAATGCCAGGAAGTTGGGGATCAGAGAGGGTGGGGTTAAAAAGGCGCGTTACAAAGGTAATTGATGTGGGCCTGGGAATAGGGGAAGGGTAGGTGAATGGAGTGAGCCTGAGTGAAGCAAGGGCAAATGGAGCGGGTAGAAACCTTGAGGCAACTTGCCAGACTGCAGTAGAAACAATCAGTTAGCAATGTGTGCCTCAATACAGTGGCGCAGTTAAGAGTAGGCAGTTTCTTGGGGTAAGAAACATATGAAGGTAATAACCTAACACATGCTGCTTTATTAGTTCTGTACAGTTTTGCTGCTTTTGGTATTAACAGTTGCTAAAAAGAGAGAATAATGGAGGGAGAAAGTTCAGGGGAAAAGATAAGGGAGTCCAACACTATTTGATTGAGTTAGTGAGCATGCCACTAGTCAAATAAGCACTAAAGTGTTTCACTACAGAAACTTGCCTAGTACACCAGGAAGATTACTGAAAGTAATAGTTTCCCTGCAGGTGAGATGAACTCTTGTATTTCTTGCCACGAGGAAGCTGCTAAGGGGTGGGAGATACAGTTAAGCAGGGTTAGTCGGGTGTGCTCATTGGGAAACTGACTACAGCAGTCAGAGAGCAGGGGAAATTCCCTTCTTAAGGATGAAAAGACTGTTTGAAAATGGCACCAGTTGTTGTGGGAGAATAAGTAACATGCCACTTCCTATGGCGAGAATGATGAAAAATCCTTGGCATGAGCTAGTCAGTCATGTAAATGAGCTAGGCCTCACTCTGCATAGCTTTCTGAAATAATTTACATCTACTGCCTAAGGTTGAGCTCCTTTGGTGACTTAGTGTACTCATACAAATATTTATGCTATGTTATTACAGTGGTTGTGTGTTTCATATCCTATGGGGGTTGAATGCTATTTGACATCTGTTCAGTTTGCAGTCTACATTTCCCTGATATGTGTGTTTTATGACCTTCACTACAATGACTGATGCAGACTCCCCATACTAATGCATGGCTATGGAAGCATGGATTCAATTCTCTTGAGGCCTAGCTTTCTTTTCATGCTATCAATCTGCTACATTTCCCTGATAAGTGTGTTTTATGGTCTGTTTCACAATGACTGCGGCACTGGCTTACCTTTCCAGTGCACTGTGGATAGGTTAGCATGTGGACTGAACTGATGCTCAGAGTATCAGACATTACTGTGTTAATGATAGTCACAGTGTAGTACAGGCTTACTGCTGACATGTTGTTAGGAGAGGGTAGGTGAGTACATTATATTACGTTACTGAATCCCACCTGTCATGTCTAGGTTTCACATTCTTCTGCACTTACTTATTATCATGCCTCCTTCTCCGCTTTGTTTTTCTGAAAATTGTTTTATTCCACAACTCTCTTTGCACTTTATTCTGTCCATCTCTGTGGATTCTGTAGCTATAGTATAACCTCTACTCCATCCTTAACCATCAATGGTACACTCTCTCTCTCTCTTTCTCTCTCTCTCTCTGTGTATATATATATATATATATATATATATATATATATATATATATATATATATATATATATATATACATATATATATATATATAGTGCTGTACATGACATCAGCATTTTACACCTGTATACATGTACTTGGACTGCCTATTAGGGGTGCTCATGCACCATCATTGTTTACCTCTGCTGCTTGTACTTCAGTGTGATTGTGAAGTGGTTTACCATAATCTAACCATGGGTCTGTACTGTGGCTGTGATGAGAAGCTCCTCATTGTGCAGAATGGCCTGGCCGCATGCTTAGGTAATAAATCACAGGGCTCGTCATGCATACAATGTAAACAGTACTAGCTTGGCAGCAATCACTGACATAACATTTATAAATCCCTAGGAATATCTTCTTAAACTATAAAAACTTTTGAAACACATTCTCAGATCTTAAACACTTATTCAAAACATTATTACAAGATTTTGATTTAAAAAAATGTTTAAGATCAAACATTTAATTTAGGCCTAGGAGAAATTATACCTTCCATTTTTAAATCCAAACATCTTTTCTTTTGTTAAGTAAGTTGTCAAAATTCTCCCCTTCAGTATTGAGAAAGAATCTATTTCACAAAACGTGTTAAGCCCTATTAGCCCCTGATTAATGAATGTGTTTGAATAACATATTGGATTGGATACCCTGCTAGCTGCAACCTCTAAGATATATTCCAGATTTCTGCTGTGAAACACCTTCAGGATTTTGTTTTCTTAATTAGCGTGATCTATACCTGCATTTGAGAATTATAACAATACTGATATTTTATGCTTAAAGTAGTGACATGTATCATAACACTTTTCATCATTTAGGCTACACTTTTTTCATTTGATCATGTTTCTTTAAGCTGCGCAGTGTGAGATTCAAAATGTTACTCCAAAATTTATATCTAACTGTATTAACTCAAACTGTATTGTAGTTATGAATCACATATTAAACATGTGCTCTCTATTTTAAAGGAAATTATGGGGTGGGGTCTATGATCAAGTGTTTTGTCATCTGAAGTCAGTACTGAACCACTGTTTAGCAAATACTTCTTTGATCCATCCTTGTCTATGTTTAATAAGTAATCTAACTTCCTGCATTCAGGAGCGGCCTTAGGTCAACTGGTGCCCTAGGCAAAGGGGCTCCACGGCTCCCCCCACCACACCACCCGGTGCCCCCATCCTAGTCTACGTACACCAAATAAACACTGAAAAAGCGCCCCTGCTAGAGTGGCGCCCTAGGCGGCCGCCTAGTTGACCTATGCCTAAGGCCGGCTATGCCTGTATTTGAGCACTGGTCATACTCTTATGTAAAGATATTTCCCTCTCTTCTTTAGTATCCTATAGCCATATTAAGTGCTGTCATTAATCCCCTTCTCCTGAAAGTGCTGTTTAATATTACCTATGAGCTCAGACAGCTTTATGGACACTGAATAAATTACCTTCCTGTCATGAAATGAGAGACAGGAATATTTTTATCACATCTTGGATTACAGCAAGCTGTTCACAAAAGAATATGTCTGTGTCTTGTTTTTCCACAAACTTTAGTGGATGCTGTACCCCCTCTTAGACCACTGATAAATATATCAGTAAGTGTTTAAGGTCATTGGGGACATGGAATAAAAGGCAGGACTGATTTATAGCAGGGACATGTTGCCACGTGAACTCAAAAACTGTATTTTAGTTTAAGATAAACAAAATAGAAGAGAGGAGCTGTGCAGGTTGACTACCTATATTTTAGAAAAATGTGACAGTCCTACACATGAGGGTTAATTTGCAAAATGGCCCATCCTGAAGTAAGTTCAAGAGTTATGCATAGGGTCACAAAGTGGTTAAACAGCACAATAATCAAAGTAACAGAAACAGAATCCACCACAACAAAAGGAGGTAACCAATTTTATTTTATTATTTTATTTTATTTAATAGTATTTACTGGGATAGTCCAACTGGGTAATAGCCCATTTTCAGTGGAGGCCTGGGAAGAAAAGTTTCAGAGGAAATTAACAATTTACATTGAATGGCACAAACTACACACATCACAAAAGCTATGTTGAGTTACATTGACTAGAATATGACATAAAATATACATATTTGTAATTAAGGCAGATAAGTAAACAAACAATAGTTTAATCAGTGCAGCAGTACTGAACACAGACATCAGATGAGTCTGACATAATTTCCCCAATGTACAAAGTGTAATTAAAGCAAATATTGATATAGTGAAATTAACTAGAGAGTCTAGTAGAACAGGGAAGGGAGGTGAGCGGACATGAGAATATAGAGGAAGGAGAAAGAATGACAGGATAGAGGAAGAGATGTTAATGTAAACATAAGGTAAATAGGCGAGATGAAAGTGAGAGTTAATATGTACTAGTGGGAGGGTAGTTAAATGATTAAATTAATTGTGAATAGGAGGGGAGGGATGAGATAGGAGGTAAAGTAATACATTGAGTTAAGTTACATATGGTGGACATAAAATGGTAGGAATGTAGGTGGATGTGATGCAGGACAAGGGGCATAGAATGAAGTGCTAAATTAATTCTGGGTCCAATCATCTTCAATGCTTTTGTGGCAAAGGGACCAGAACGTATCTCTTTGCCAATAATACACATTTGACAAGATACAATGGTACTTTGCAAGGCTTGATGAGTGGTTTATGTATGTCAGCTTAGATTTAATGCTGGAAAATGCAAGATTATGTTACAAGTTGAGATCAGACTATATGATGGGATGTCAGATACAAAAATAACCCAGTAGACCAGAACCCTAATATAATTATATCAAAAGAAATGAGAGAGACAGAGTGAAAGACAGAGAGAGATAGAAAGGGCAATCACTGTAAGAAGGGAATAAGAAAAGCGAAAGGGTTTTCTGAGGGCTCCTCTACAATTGGTCAAGCAGAAATTCATTGAGCTTTTGCCCGCTGAAAAAAAAAAACAACGAAAGGCAGAACACTGTTCTCCCCAGGAAATCACAATGGTGGTGTGATTTCAAAGTGTGTGATGGCAATAATTCACTTTTTCGGGAGATTCCTCCCTTCCTCTAATAGATGCCACTGTGGTGTTTGTATATATAAGATTGGGGGTGGGATGGGGGCTTGCCCCCACATCAGGGGAGCAGATGGTCTTGCTATCTTGCAAAAATGCTTAAAGTTAAATTGTTCACCATTCTGTGTTTTGGGCATTTAATTTTCGGTATTTTGGATCACTGGTTTTGGGGAAGTTGACGATTCATAGTATAACCACTTCTGAGATGCATAGGGAGAGGTATGTGCAGCTGAAAATGAGACTATCTGCCTCTGTACGTGCAAAAGGCAAAACCGTACTCGTGCTCCGCTTGGTGGAGTTAGGATAAGCTAAGCAAAATCCTACTAATTTGATATGCAGCGAAAAAGATGAGAATGGGAAATCTTCCAAGTAATTAATGCTTATCATGTCTTTGACAAAAGTCTGAGAAGCTAGCTACAGAGGACACGTATTCTTTTAGTAGCTGCCAAGCTCCAGTCATGGTAATTTTGACCTGTAAAGACTTCTGCCATAGAACAATGACAAATGTCACTGATGCTGCATTGCAAGAAATGTTGGGACTTAGTATGTTTCCTGTCATCCAGTAATACAAACCCACTCTTCAGTACTGTTATCTTATTTGGAAGGTATCACTGGCCTCTAGCAATTTCTTCCACAAACAAGGTAACTATCACATGCCCAACCATCTTCTGGTGTAATCTTCCATGTTTAGAATGACAGACATACTAAATATAAGGATCTGCTACAGCTGAAAAGTCTGTGTCTCCAGTCTGCCATCTTTCATCCAGACATGCAGAAATCTGGCACAAAAAATATGATAACCCTCCTGGCCTGGAATCCTATCTTAATAGACTAAGTTGAAATCAAAGCTAAAGATTCATTATTTCATGAAAGTAGTGAACTAACTGTATACACAATTACATACTGTAGAAAGAAGAGGCCACATATTTTTGAAACATCCTTAGTTATCAGCACTGCCAGTTCCTGTTTTTTTTTTCATTTTGTTTACCTTGGCGTCCTGTGACTTAACCCTCTTTCAAGTTTGTTTGACCTTATTTTTTCTTTACTGCGTTTCCTTGTTGCTTCTGAAATTTCCTAAAATTATACCAAACTGTGCTAAAGAAGAACAATTCTCTCATCTTTACAAATGGTTTCCTATTACTGTAAAATCTTTTGACATAAGGTCAAACTGCAAACAGAAAACAATGAATACACTGTAAGAACATAAGAGTCAGAGGAAATAAAGGTCATAATGCTATCATAAAATGGAAAACAAAAATAAACATTTACCGAAGAATTTGCTTTGGAACCCTTTTTAAAGCCTCTTCAAACCTCTCAAAATATTTTACCAACTGTGACACCCATTGAGATGCTTGTTTTAAGATGATCCATGAGAACCTTCCTGTAAGTGAGATGAACAAAGCAAGAATACTGAAGCTGCCAGGGGCCAGTACTGAGTAAACAGTGTTTCGTCAGTGTTTTATTGTTCTGATATCCATAGATGTAGTCCAGTAACATATTCTGACTTTTATGTAAAACTATTTAAAACATACTTATTTACTGCTTGATTTGTAGAGTGACTAGAGATGTATTCAGACACACACACACACACACACACACACACACACACACACACACACACACACACACACACACACACACACACACACACACACACACACACACGCCCCACAATCAAGTTTTCTTACTGACTGGTGTTAATTTTTTTCTGAGTGTTCTGATAGCTCCTTCTTCCTTTTCTGTTACAGGCTGATGTAACACTATACCTAGCTTAAAACATTTCACTTATATTGAGTACATGATTGGCGTAATACCTAATACAAGAAACCTGTCTTCCCTTTATTAAGTACTGATTGGGATATTTCAGCAAATGTCTCTGTGGTGGAAACAGACATTTCTCTTTATCACCTATTTAAAGTGAGCTTCCAGCCTTGTACGAAACATAGTTCTGACACATACAATGATCATAGTGAAAAGAGACTTACATACTGGTTCAAGCAAGTCTAGGAAAATGAATGAAGGAAGGCAGGAAGGAAGGAAGGAAGGAAGGAAGGATAAGTGCATGTAAAAACTCAGCATTTTCCTTTCTGTTTGCTGATGGCTACCTCTTTTTTATAATTTTAGTATATATCTCTGTAACTAGTGCAATTTCTACTGTTAGAATACAAGTAGCTCAAACAGACCAAATGTAAGAGAGTTTCTTAGCAAAGCCAGTACAAGATCTACTGGCTCATGTATACCAATAAAATGGACTCTATGTAAATAAAAGTGAACAATAACATAATCTTTTACATGAAAGGTGACTCTTCCGATGTACAGATGTATTTTTTTGCTAGTTTTAGTACTCCTTAACTGACTCAAAAGAAAGGCTTCTGAGTTACAGTGATGAAATGATGAAAACTGTATTTTTTGAGCAAATATTTCAAGATTTATGCTAATAATGATGAGCAGCACATAAAAGCACAACACAGCATCTCATATACAGCATGCATTAACACCCTTATGAACCCATCAGAGGGTATTTGGTACCAAAATACATTATTAATACTTCACATAATATGCAGACTTCAGACAGGGACATTGCATATGGTTAGGAGGGTTAAATACAAGTGAACACCATTTGACCTCACAGCTCCAACCTCTTTGCTGTCTGATATGACTAAGCTGTCCTTGAAGTTCTTGCTCATGAATAAGCTTGCATGTTTACAGCTGGGCAAAATGACTGCTTTCACTTTTGAAAATGGTTTTGGAAGCAACAACATAACTCATTAAGCCCTAGTGTTATCTGTAGGCATTTTACTAGGACTCACCAAGTGATGCCTGTAGGCATATAACCTTGTCTGTTTATATTTACAGTACTAATTTCAAAACCATGTTACATACAAAATATCGACATATCTCTAGTTTAAAGTTTTTATGTTAGACAGCACAACTGTTATTTGATACTTGATGTATATAGAGGGTTATGATTGGGTCCCTCATCATAACCATGTAATTATGTGTTCTGGACATGTGTGCCAAGAAATTCTCTTCAAGAGCAAAGCTCATGAGGTGAATCTTGGCATCAGCGTCAGGAGCTCATAATAACTGGTTATGATTGCTGAGGCCCAATTATAACTTTTTGCAGTGCATGGAGTTTTATCTAATTCATGTACTACCAGTTACAAAAAAAACAAAAAAAAAAAACATGAACTGTTTTGCCAGTAAAGGACTTAGCAAGTGCAATGTGTAGGAAGCAAGTAATATATCTGGAGGAAAAAGTCAGGGGCAGGTTTTAAATACTACTATAATTTAACTTAGTAACTTACAAACTGATATCTATACAGTTTACCAACATAAAATATGAGGCATCAGAGACAGTTGAGAGCATCTGTCTTACTCTTTTGAAAGGTGACATACTGTTAATCAGACTCCTTGGTTTATGCTTCTCCCAAAAATATCACTACAGGCCTTTCACACTTCATAGTTGCTCAGTCTCCACTCAACTATTTATATATCCTGTCTTTCCAGCTCTTCTGAACATCCAAAGCTTTATCTGTCAATGGGCATAAACTGTGAAACTCTCCATATTGTATTTCTTACAAGGGTGCCTTATCCTCTTTGAAAAGCATTAAAGCATTAAATGCCAGCTTAATCATCAAAATAAGTGATACCTGCTACACCATTTATACTATAAGTCTTAATGTCATTATTTTTGAACTGAAAAGGTGGTCATCACTAATGTAACCATATGATCAGTCAGGAATTAGTTCTAACTGATGCCCTTCTATATCACTTTTGTAGTATTCCTAAATATAAAGGATGTCTTGTCCCAGGCAGCCCAATGCTTGGCCAGTGTGCATTAGATTAAAAGATCTCGTTTGTGCCGTATGTCACATTTATGCTCCCTGCACAGAATGTAGGGCATAAAAGGGATGTACGGATGCAACTACCCAGAACTTATTCTGCCACAAATTTGAATGCCGTTGAAGTCAATTGGTTTGGAGTTTTTGTTGCGGTACTGTATTTTGCAATACCAGGTAAGTATACTGTTGGAGTTATTTATTTGTTTATTTATTTATTTATGCCCAAGGTGGCTTTAATAATTGGCTTAATCACTGGTGTCATTCAAAGGGGATCCAATGTCTGTCTGCCTGGGATGACATGCTGGACAAGCCACGTTGCTTCGCAAGGGACGGCTTGCACCTGTCACCCCTAGGCTTCCGGATATTGGCAAAGGCTCTTGCCACCCCCATAGTGCCTTTTTTAGGCTAGGCTCAAATTCTAAACCTACCACCTTAGAACATAACAAAGGAAAAAAACTAAGGGTAATGCTGCTCAATGCCAGAAGTCTCAACCTCAAGATGCACGCACTCGAAGCCCTTCTCAGTATGGAGAACATCGATGTCTGTGCTGTGACTGAAACCTGGTTCAAGGCTCCTGAGAGCACCCCGGCACTAGCAGGTTTTACCTCATATCATGCGTTCCGGCCCCAAAATCCGGAAAACACCAAGAAAGGAGGAGGGGGTGTCCATATTCATCAAAGACACCCTCACTTCCAGGTTGGTGACAACGCACGGTGCATCAGAGACCATTCAGGTGCAACTAACCATAGGCAAGATTGCTCTACAATTTCTAGCATGTTACAGGCCACCCTCTCAAACTCAGGAACCTCACATGGCTTTCCTGAAAACTCTGGAGGGGATAAATGTAACCCCAAACACCATCATACTAGGTGATTTCAACTATCCAAACATAGACTGGGATCACTACTCAAGCCCCAACACCCTAGCCCAAAGGTTCCTAGAGTTCATAAACTCCAATGCCATGGAACAACTAGTCACCATGCCCACAAGAGGTGACAACATACTGGATCTCATCATCATGAACATAGGGTCACAATGTTCAACACCGGAGGTATACCCTTCATTGGTGAGATCAGATCATAAACTAATCTCACTAGAAGTCCTCATCCCGCCCCCACCCCAGTCAAAAAAGACCACATTGAAGAACTTCTCTAAAGCCGACTTCACACTTCTTAGGACTGGTGTGGTCTCCTTCAAGGCCCCAGAGCCAGCGGAAACCACCACTAAAACCGCTAAATCACTTACAAACGCCTTCTACCAGCACCTCCAGCACTGCATGGATCAGGCAATCCCAAACAAAACAAAGACTCTTTGTACCAAAGGCAGGCGTCCAGTCTGGTGGACCCCAGCCATAAACAAGCTCTACAACAAAAGGAGGAAGCTACTACATGATAGAGCAAAATCCTTAAAAGGGAAGACACCCGTGATCATAATAAGTAAAAAACTAAGATCTCTCATAAAATCCTCCAAGGCAAATTTTGAAAGAAAAATTGCCACGGACTCTAAAGACAATCACAAGGCTTTTTTTAGTTATGTTAGAAACCTGGGAGTTCATAACTGGTTCAAAATGATGTAAAATTCACTGAATCTACAGACATTGCCAACATACTGGCTGACAGGTTCAGTGCAAATTCCCCCCCCTCCCCCCCAAAAGGAGAAATATCTATACCAGAGGATTGAAGCATCCCAAACATCTCTAATGCTCAGGTAAAAACAGCTCTCTCCAAGGCAAAAAACACAGCATCCATGGGACCAGATGGTGTCCCCGGTTGCGTGCTCCACGAGTTCATTGAGGAATTAAACCCGCAGTTATGGCAGCTGTTTAATCTTAGCCTCACCTCAGGATATGTACCCAAGGAATGGCGTACGTCTACTGTGGTCCCATTGCACAAAGGTGGTGCCTCCACCGACCCTGGAAACTACCGTCCCATCAGCTTGACAAGTCTGGTCTGCAAAGCTATGGAGAGGATCATTATGGAACTCATAAATAAAGACATAGGGGACCTGCAGACATTGGATCAAACCCAATTTGGCTTTGTCAAGGGTAGATCATGCCTTTTAAACTTGGTTGACTTTTTTGAAACAGTCACCAAGGCCATTGATGAGGGCAAGGCAGTCCACACAGCCTACCTTGACCTGGCAAAGGCTTTTGACACGATACCCCACTCGGGCATCATAGAAAAACTCACCAGCTTAAATGTAAACCCATACATCACAAGATGGGTTGCAAACTGGCTAAGTGACAGAACCCACAGGGTTAAAGTTGCTAGCGCCATGTCAGATTCCAAACCTGTCACAAGTGGTGTCCCACAGGGCTCTGTCCTGGGTCCACTCTTGTTCGGCATCTACTTTTCAGAAGTTCAGGCAAACACAGGAGGATTATGGCTGACAAAGTTTGCAGATGATTGCAAACTGGGCGCCATAGTTGAAAACACATCAGACACAGATATCCTTCAGAAGGGTCTCATAGAAACGGATAACTGGTGCCAAAGCCATGGCCTAAAGTTAAACGCTAAAAAATGCATAGTCATACCCTTTGGGAAAAACAAGGTTACCCCTAGCTACCATATAGGTGGCAATCCACTAAGTACAGAAGAAGTTATCAGGGACCTGGGGACTCAGGTTGATAGTAACCTTTCATTTGACACCCACGTAGCCAAAGTAGTTAGAAAGACCTTCTACATTGCCCACCTGATCATGAAGGGTTTCACATCTAGGTCAAGGGAAGTCATCATCCCCCTGTACTCATCACTCATCAGACCGATGATTGAGTATAATGCCCCATTTGGAATGTATCTGACCCGACACCTGCAGCAATTGGAAAGGCCCCAAAAGTTCCTCACCAAAAGGATAAAAGGTCTCAAAAATATGTCCTATGCTGCCCGACTGAAGAAGCTCCAGCTCTACTCAGTCGCTTATCGCCTGCTCAGAGGTGACCTGTGCCTGACTTACAAGGCCATGTCCAACCCGGAATTAATGAACATGCTTCACCTCAAAAAATCTAAGTCCATCAGATCCACAAGAGCACGAGACTTAAACCTTGACACGGCCATAAATAGGACGTGCTGGAGGGACAGATTCATCACCCAGAGGCTCCCTATGCTGTGGAACAAAATTCCAGTACATGTGAGGCGAAGCACCTCGCTGGCCTTGTTCAAGAGAAATCTTGACCAATGGATGGGAGACCACAGGTATACCCCAGGGATTACATCAGTGTCACTGCTTGACAGAGGCACAGCAAAATAATGGGCATAATATCCTTCAATCTAAAGGGGTGGCGTAAGCCAAAAAACTCTGGGCTAGGCTTATAAATGCCCTAGGGCAGATAGCCTAGTATAAACCTATGAACCTATGAGTTGTCATTAAATCAGTTAGTACAACTCCCTTCCTTTTTCCTTTCTTTTCAGTCTACTACTGATAGGGCTCTGCATACCTTGGATTTGCACAGACAACTCAGGTACTATTTGGATAAAACTAGGACTATTCATAAGTCTGATCAGCTTTTTGTTTCCTTTCATTCCGGGTCTTTGGGTTTGGCTGTTTCTAAGTAAATCATCTCCTGCTGGATTGTGGTATTGGTATAATGCATACGGTATCAACACATACAAAGGACTGATGCCACAGCCATGGGGACACAGTAGATGAAGGAAACTTATGGGGGGATTAGATCCATTATGAATGTAAATATAAAAGATAAGTACAATATTGGCAACACATTTCTATGAGTAGACCAAGTGGTATGCACACCTGTCAACTAGCCAGGATTGCTCATTATTTCTAATACATGTGTAACAGTGTCTCTCCAAACATCTCCAATAGATTTTACATTTAGAGGGAGGTGTGCTGGATTCCCCTGAGAGATTGCTGATGAATCAATAATAGTTTTACAAGTATGTTCTTCCAGAACCATCTATGATCACTCAGAATCACATATGTTATGTCAGAGACATGGGATTACTGATGGTGCTATGTTGATATTGTCCCTGAATGTGTGTGCTTCTGTCTACTGTTGTCCATGGACCTGTAACTATATGTCCCACTTGGCTGAGACCTATGCTGACATTACAGTCATATTCAGGCAACTCATTTTACACAGCTTCACAATATGCACATAATTCCTATTGTATAGACCATCCTTGATATATATCCTGCCTATTGTTCATGTCAGGATGCTTATATCACGAAGTATCCACTCCACTGATATATCACCTTGTGTGACAGTCACATAATATACAATTACTCGAAGCACAGCAGCACACTATTAACTAATCAAATATCAAAACAACAAAAAACGATGGCAGCACAAGGAAATAAAGTTCACGATTTAATCCACAGGTTCAAAACAATTCTCTAGGTAAAAATCCAAGCCAAAAGTGAACGCTTTTGTCTCCTACAATGGAGACTTCTTCAGACTAATGGCTTCAACATAAACACATTTAAATACTAAAATAACAGTCAATTAATTGACAATTAGCAATTAAAAGCTTGATTAGCTGTTTTTAAAACAACAGTCAGCATATACTGACACATACCTCTAAAATACATTCCCTAATGTTTCAGTCCCTTCCTTTTTAAATACATTATAAATTCTTCTCTGTTGTTAAGTCCTGGGGAAAACATGCATTTAACTTAACCTGCCAGCAGTATTCCAACCACCCTAATTCTTCTTCTACATTTATAGTTTTAACATTTGGATGCACTGAATCTAATACTAAGCACATAAAGTTGATTTTACATTTGTTTTCAGCATAATGCTTGCCCATAGCATTCTTTACATCACCGTTGCCTATAGCATAGTGGTGCTCATAGATTCTCCTATACAATTCCCTTTTTGTTCTAACTACATAAAAGGAACTTTAGTCTGAAGAAGTCTCCATTGTAGGAGACGAAAGTGCTCACTTTTGGCTTGGATTTTTACCTGGAGAATTGTTTTGAACCTGTGGATTAAATCGTGAACTTTATTTCCTTGTGCTGCCATCGTTTTTTGTTGTTTACATAATATACAATAGCAGTCTGTGCTGTATCATGCCAATATGTGATTACTGTTCATGCTATGACTGTCTTCGTTGAAATGCCCTCATCTGCTGTACATTACCATGTTTCACCTGTCCTATTCCTCTGTGTTCATTCCTACAATTCATCTGAGTGTCCTTTTTCAATATATGCACTTTCCCTGACTATTTATTTATAATGTAGTCTATGTACCCTTACTGATCATTTACAGAACTTTTATTCAGTATACCTGACATGGGTTTCCACAATATTCTCCACTGTATACAATTTCATATAATGTGTTAGAACTATATACATTGCTTTATTAATAACCCTGGTAATCATTGTGGCATTCTGAGCAATCCTGCAGACTTAGTTTGCCCTTAGGTAAACAGGTTTGCATGACTGCTGCTGTCCATGTTGCTATAATGGTTTCCTGGCCAGCAACACTGTTTCTGGCCATGAAACCATACTTGTTTATATTTAAACACAGTGGGCTACATGTATATGCAATTAGCGCTGCTGCTCACTGCTCAAATATGTAAACTCCATGTAGGCTTTGCGCTAAGCCTACATGAAGTTTATCAAATCCCTAGGATTGTCCTTAAATGTTCTTGCAGTTTTACATTCATTTTATGGTGGTTTTGATATACTGAAAAGTTAACATCAAAAACAGCAAATAATCCCCAAACTTTCTGAAAATGTAGTCAAATAATGATAAAGTCCTTCACACTTAGGGGGTTATTCGGAAATCAGTAGCATTTATGTGAAGCTCTAATTCCCATGAACTGGTTGTTTTACTTTTACTGCTGTCAGTGAATGTGGCTAGATCGGTATCAAAAATAGACATCTGTGCACCAAACCTGTATTTGACATGCATATATATCCATTGTAGCTACATTCCATATATGCCAATAAACCTAAAAATGAGTTGCTGGAAGGGATATGAGTTTATGAACTACTCTCACTCTAAACATTGTGCATAAAAACTTGTGCATATATGCATTTTCCTTTGAGAAGCTAGTAGTGGTCTGGTAACATAGGTCAAGGAATGATATACCATGCCATCAGAAACGATGACTGTTGCTAATGTGCATTTCTATTTATGTACTTTTATATGAAAAAAGGAAAGAAAAAAAAGACAGTGACTACTTTGTTAGAATGTGTGCTGCATTTAATATCAAATTAAGTATTACACCAGGACTGTGAAAACAGGTTCCTTAGTAAAACTGTCCTGGACACCTAGTTTTTCTACTTGAGTCTTGTACCTTTTTTCCTCGATATACTCAGAGCATGAAAAGGAAAAAGTTAAGTCAAGATGGCATTAAAAGAAACTGCTTTACACTGCTTGCTCCAGGAATGCTTGACGTTATATGGTACTATGTGGTAACTTTACGTATGACAATGTGCACAATAACAGTGGATTGACCTTGAATCTGTAGAGCAGTTTTAATCACTGTCATTATGACTTATAAAACTAAAAACATGACAGATGTAGCCCAAGAACAAAATGCCCAGCAGCACATGCAGCAGTTATAAAGGCCGTTTTTTTTTCTTTTTTATACTTGCTATCTGCAGCAGCTGCAATACTACCACTGAGATGTAATCATTGAGTCAGCATTGCATTTACTGTGCAGCAGTCACAGACGTTGAGCCCTGAATTAGTCCTGCAGCTGAAAATTTTAAGTTTCATGCTAAGGTTTGGCAGGGCTCTAATTTTGAGGGATACCCATGTTCAAGTAAAATGTGATGGCAAACAAAATGTGTGCAAGTCAGCACAATAATTTATTCTTAACTTCGAATGACTATTTAACATTATTTGTGTTATTGTTATTTAGAGATATATTCAAGAAAGATAACCAGGTTTGCTGTTGAATGTTTATAGCAGGAGACATATACTAGAAATATTTTATTAGAGTTTTGCTGGGATAGGAAGAAAAAAAAAAGGATGTCATATATCAAAAAATACATTATTCCCACTGTAGTAAGTTCATATTTCAGAACAAGTGCATTACTGTCAATATAATAAGTCTAAAATATTAAATACACAAATCCAACTTATTGCAAGACTGCAAAAATCATCACACATAATTTGCCTTTATTGAGGGGAACTGTAGGAGATGGAAAAATGAACTACTTTCAAGGACAACAATGGGATTCTATTATTAAATGCTCAACTTCTCTGTCCTCTTTCTCCCTATGTACGTTCCCTGCTACGAATAAACAATACAGCATGTAAAATATTTTAAATTGACTGTTTCTCTCCACTAGAACAGTACCTTAGTACTTTACTGTACTGTGGTGGTTTCACTTTAAAAAAACTTTCATCCCACCCTGGTAAAAGCTTGCTGCAGTCCCCATTTCATTGATATCATCAAGGTCAATAAATGCAGGTAGTTTTTCTGGCCAATTCCTTCCCTAAACTGACATCTCCACGACCTTCCTAAAAACTCACCCATGCTGTGATGTCACAGCTCCCTGGTCCTTCCCCTACACATACAGAAAGTAAAGACTAGAACAAGGAACCAGTACATGAGTCAAGTCTCCTGCTGTGGGCTGTCAATCACCTTTATTTATTACCATTAGCACTTTGACAGCTAGTGAAGTTAGGTGTGAAGGAGGATGGGAGATGAGTCAAAGTAGTACAATTCAGGCTTCACAAAACACTGCAGTTTAGCCACTCTAAAAAGAAGCAGCAGTAAAAAAGCACTTTGAAGTCTGTTCTGTGGCATTTGCACTGTTTGTGTTTTAAGTAATCATTGAATGGCATGAAATGTTACTTAAAACAAACTGACTGAAAGACAGCAGTGTATGCATGTAAAATCAATGTAGTGACAGGAACTTTAGGAAGAAATACACCAGCATGACATAATTTTTACAGACTAGCATAGCAATATGGGTCAGACTAAACAATCAGAATTATTTGAAGATGCCAGACCCCATGTAGTCAGATGCAGAAATTACGTGTAAAAATATTTAAAAACCTGTAAATAGTCCCAGAGTGATGTTAAAATGTAGGCAACACCAAACCACAATGAAATAAACATGTTTTTTGAGTCTGTGGGCTAGACTAGCAAAAGAAGATATGGCAGCCCATTATATGGAAAAGGGGATGAATCCCTTCATAGACAATGACCTTGTGTTGAAACAAAATGGTCACAATTTGCAGTCCTCCTCAAAGCTGGTTGGAGAAAAGATGTGTAAGTCAGTTTTGATGTCTGACACTTAATGGACTGGAAAGGACCTACAACAGAGCCCTCAGGTAAGGACCTGGTCACTGGACTCTAGATAGAGGTGACTTCACACACTGCAACATATTTCTCTGTCACATATGTGCTCCAGTTGTCTACCCACTTGGTGACATAGGTATTTATGGTCACTTGTGACAGTTCCTTTGTAATACCTGACTGTTGATTTGTGTCAAATGCCTTGGCCAGGTCAAGTTACACAGGATGATAGTGTTATCATGCATGCCCTTAGTAACCTTCTTGAAGACAGTGAACAGATGTAACAGACATGATGTAGCCTGAAGAAATCAAACATCAGTTTAGTACACAGTCAGGATATTACCTTTTTTATTTTAGAGAAGGCCCATGATGGCTCCTTGGCCTACCTCACAGATGAGGAGAGTCAAGATGGGTCTATAATGCCATGCATCAGGTGATGGTTCCCCGAGTCAGAAGAATGCATGTTATTGCACACTCTTCTGTGGGAACATAGGCTATCTGTAGGCTGCATTGACGTATGGATCCAACTGTGTCTGCTAAGTCAGGTTTTAGGAAATGCATAGGCAACCTGTGATGTTGTTAGTACCCATTGCGTCTATGGTATTAGCCATAGAGAGCACACAGATGTGCTGCCCTGCTAAGAATAAAAACCTGAGTAATGTTTGCGTGTATACTTTGGCTGATGGCCAGTGGTAACAGGGTGGTGACATGTGAGACAAACTGTCAGCTAGCAGATTGTCTATGTCCTCTGGGTGGGTATGTCTGCTGACATCCACATACAGATCTGTGCTTAGTTGTGTATTCCACTTAATATTTCATACGTATTGGAATAAATGATTTGTGGCAAGACTTCCATACAACCTTGGTCATTCATCACATTCCACATGCTGTTGCTATGCACACAGTCACACAACTGTACCAGTGTCATGTATTTACATCACTTGCACAACATATGTGTTTCATGGGCAAGCTGTGTTTCAGTGGCCTAATGTCATATCAGGACACATTAGAGAGCATCTGTTTGTGGCTCATACAGAACATTTCCTGACACAAATTCTAATAGTCCTACAATGGTGCTGCTGACCACCTCAGTAATCCTTTAGGTGTAGCAACACAACTGCCCATACAATAAATTCCATAAGGGCATCAAAACATATTATACATGTGTTGTGTATATCACAACATAACAATCATGTGTATAAAACAAGACTTATGTGACCACATAATCAATATAAATTGATATTGATGTCAGTCACAGAACATTTAATGATGGTATGTAAACACATGCACACCTGTGCCATGCTACAAGCATCACTGTGATAGCAGAATGTGAACTGTGTAGAAGTTTGGTCTGCTCACTACAACCACACATGTCCCAATAAGCCAACACTATACATTTAAGTGTATCATACCATGTCAACAGTTCTCAGAAGGCATAGCATGTACTGCAATGGCATCAATGGATATAAATACATTAGCTCACATGACAAATTGTAAGACCCTTTAGTAGCCATACTGTACATCCACACCTCAATATAGCATATTCATAACAGCAACACTGACATGTCAACTGTTCATAGGGCCATAGGACATTATTAGGCTAATGGCCAACATCACATGAAATCACAGCCATTATTATATCCTGGAAAAATCCCTATGTCTATATTATGGAAGATAGTGAGGCCTATTGTGCATATGTGTATACTTGCTTGATTGCATTACATCTTGCTACTGTCCATATAGGACAAGTGCACCACACCATGACAGAATTAGCAATCACAAATGCAGTGGTCTTGAGATTGCTTGCAGAGGATCATGGAAGGACTGTGCTTCATGATGTGCATATGCATTTTTGACATGAGTATATCCTCCACTCCTCTGCCGGAAGGATGTCATGTGGCAAGTGGAAAACGGAGGGTAGTTGGATGTATGGGGCTACATGAAAGCTTTCCAAGTTGTAGTGCAATGAAGAATGATTCTAAATATCATACAATGGCCATAACTTACAACCAACCACACATACACACAGCAGTAGACTGGACCTAATTTGAACATTATACCTGTGTAGGTATAGGATATGAATGCCATACAATGTGACAGTAGCAACACCACATATCTCTGACAGTAACACTGTCACATTGCACTTTATGGAGTATGATAGCATCATTGTATGCTGAGGAGAACATGTTCGTAGGAGTGTAGGACATGGATGTGAAGTCACATCCCTGTGTAAAATGTATGCACAGGCACACAAGTCATCTGCTGTCATATTAGAACCCCTGTATGTGTAGGCAAAGTAGTTTGCAAACACAGTAGTTTATGTTACTGCCACAGCACAGATTTGTCTTGAATACTGTCAGAGTGCATGTTATACAGGATGAAATCATCATTGTATGCTACAATGAGATGTTCAGAGTAGGGTTTGACATAGGTCTGAACTCACAAACTTTTCTAATATTATCACCGTAGTGAGTGTTGACTGCAGTGAAAATAGAACCACTACATAACTATTTACAAAGCACAGTATTTAACACAAGCATCACAGCACAAATCTGTTTTTTATAGTGACCAATAGCATTTATAGCTGATGACATCAGTAGTGTCTTGTGAAAGAAGATGATAATAGCAGTGTCTGACATGCTTGTCTCCTGAATGAGAACAGACACACACACACACACACACACACACACACACACACACACACACACACACACACACTCGCACATGCACACACACACATGCACATGCAAACGCACACACACACACACACACACACACACACACACACACACACACACACACACACACACACACACACACACACACACACACACACACACACACACACACACACACACACACACACACACACAAGTTGACTGCACTGGGAACAGTCCCCTGTCTACCTAAGTACACCAACTTGATAGCCCAGTATTTAGTAAAAGCTCCACAACACAATTCTGTTTTTTATAGTGTCTGACAATACTTTATAGCTGATGACATCAGCAGTGCCTGGTGAGGAGAATATGGTAATAGCACTGTCTGACATGCTGGTTTAAAGTGTTCTCCTGAATGTCAACCAAGTGAACACACACACACACACACACACACACACACACACACACACACACACACACACACACACACACACACACACACACACACATACACACACACACACACACACACACATTAATTGACCAGTGAGAGGAGAGACCCACCTACCTGTTTACACAACACAGTACTCAACGTAATCACTATGGCATAAGTCTGTCTTTTGTAGTGTCTGACAACACATTATAGCTGATGAAATCAGCAGTGTCTGGCAAGATGAAGATGGCAATAGCACTCTCTGATGTGCTGGTGTAAAATGCTCTCTTGAATGTCAACCAAGTGAACACAAAAATACACCAATTGACTGCAGTAAGTAGAGAACCCCTACTTAACTATTGGCACAGCACAGTACTTAACACAAGCACCATGGAACAAGTCTGACTTTTACAATGCTGCAGGACAATTCATAGTAGATGGCATCACCATCAGATGTTTGAGAGTAAATGCTGTGAGGCCTGCATTAAATGGTTGTGTAGGCATGTACAACTTTCAAAATGTCAGTATTCCATGGGATTGTACAGATGACCAAAGGATACACAATTATGGTCTTCTGACTAGATAGACACATGAGCACACCAGTTAATTGCAGTGTGATCAGAACCCCTCCTTAACTAGGTACATTAGCTAGAGAACTATGCACTTAATGCAAGCAACACAGCACAAATCTGACTTTTACAATGCTGCATGACAATTTATAGTTGACATCAGAAGTGGATGTTTGAGAGAAGATGTTGTGAGCCCTTTATGAAATGGATATGTAACATGTACATCTGTCAAAATATTGGTATTCCATGGGATTGTACTGATGATTGTAGGATACACAGTTATGCTCTTCTGACTAGGCAGACAAACACACACACCATTTGCCTGCAGTGAGATTAGAACCTCTACCTAACTAAATATACCAACTAACAAACTCAGTACTTAAAACAAGGATCATGGCACAATTATGACTTCTACACTGCTGCAGAACAATTTATAGGGGATGGCATTAGCATTGGATGTTTGAGAGATGTTGGGAGACCTGAATGAAATGAATGTGTAGGCATGTGCAACTGTCAAAATATTGGTACTCCATGGGATTGCACTGATGACTGCAGAATACATAGCTATGGTCTTTTGACTAGACAGACACAAACACGTTAACTACAGAGAGATTAGAAGCTGTACCTTGGTAAGTACAACAACTAGATATCTTAGTATTGAATGCAAGCACTACAGCACAAATCTGACTTTTATAATGCCTCAGGATAATTTATTGTAGATGACATCAGCATTGGTTGTTTGAGAGAAGATGTTGGGAGGCCTGTCTAAAATGGATGGCTAGCCATGTAGAACTGTCAAGATATTAACTCATTACATCTGAGTGATGCCTCCAGGTGTATCTGTAATTAACTCCTACTGACACCCCTAGGTGTCAAATATTGCTTGTTCATATTTGCATCAATAATTCCAAAACCATGCTATGTCAAGGTTTTAAAAGATTTTATCTTAAAACTTACACAATGGCAAATTCAACTGCATTGCTATTTGACCTCTGTTTAGTGCAAGTAAAGAGATATTAACTGTTTTTATGATATTAATTTATATAGATATAATTTTCATATCTTTCTAAATATCTCAACTACAAAGTAACACAGATAGAACTCCTTAGCCTCAAATGAAAGCTCTCAGGTAGATGAATAAAATGCTGCTGACAGTATGCATGTAACTTGAGTTGTTGCTGAGATATTTTAAATAAATTATTTACAAAATAATACAAACATAATAATTATTATGTGTACTGTGACTTATAAAATTAATTTTAAGTCCTGGAACCTAAATAATACAACCACTATAAAAATAGTTTGTTCTGAAGAGTTTATCATTTATACTTCTTTCACAATCCCTATGGTTCCAGAGATATGAACATTTGTTTGAAATGTGAGGACATAATTTGATTCTGTCAAAAGGCTTAGGCTTTGCCCATTGGAAGTTACAGTGCAAACTTCCTGATCTCCACTGGAGTGAATGAGTTAAAGATCTGCATGTTATCACATTGATGAATGTGCAATGTGTAGCACTTGCTGTAGTGTTTTCAATGTGCAGGTATAACTTATAAAGACAGCTTTGCAAACTATATGCAGATAGCTGTCCACATTGCTACAAATAATGGAAAATCTGAATGTGTATTATCAGTATAAAGATGTACATGGTATATAAGAAAGCATTTTTTATTTACTTCTGTAGTTTAGTTGATGAAGTTTCAGGTGCATGGGTGCAGGTAACACATGGCTACAGTGTAAACATGTGCTATTTCCTTAAAAAGTGCATTTCCTTTGTGTTTTTACATGTACCTTCAAGGGATGAAGACAAAATGGGCAGTAAACATAAGTACTACATGCTAATGTGCACTTTCCATAGTGTATTTATGATCAGCTGGTTTGTGAGAATGATGGCAAAATATTTGTGCATGTGAGATACACATTTAAACTGCTTTCCCCATTTGTGCATAGTTAAGCAATGAGCAAACATGACCCTCTGCTTCACTGATAAAATTATGAGAGTTCTATTGGTTTGCTTACCTTGGCAGAATCATGTTAAGCAAAGAAGCACTGCAGTCAGTAGTGTGGATAGTACTCAATAAAAGAAACATACCTGCTGCCTAGCTGACTCTGTGTCAGCAGGTGTAAATGCATTGACAGATTTCTTTTTGTGCCTCGGTAATACAGGGTTTGAATCCAGGTGTATCTAATAGTTTTAAATATGTTTTTATAATGCAATTAAATAATTCTTTATTCTACATTCACTGTGTGCTACCTTAGCGCATCATGTTTAAGCAACATTGTGTGGAGGTAACTGCACCATTGAAGAGCCATTCACTGTCACTCGGCATTGGTGCTCAATACCTAACTCCATACAAACACAGAGGGCAAAAAGTGAAAGGCTTCATTTTTTTTCATTTATATGTGTGGTGTGTAATTCTATTTTTGACCAGATTAAATTAGTTAAAATAGGGTAGACAGGAAAGTGGTGAAATGGGGGGCAAGCAGTTAAAGCAATATAGGAATTTGCAGGAGGGAGGTAGGAAAGAACCATAGCTATCCACTTCTTCAACAGTGTAAAATGAAAATATGTGCATAATAGTATCCGAATTTGGACTGTCACCTCCACAAAGAGGGGTGACAACAATGCAATCATGTTGTATAGCCAGCTGGACTGAATCAAGTGTGTCAAGAAGACACTTGTGTGAAGTGGAGAGCTATGTATGGGATGATATTTTTTTGTGGGATGTCCATTTGTTTTTTTTACTTCAGTAAGAAAGGAATGTTGGGTAAGGGACATAGGTATTTCTGGGTCAGGTAAGTAGGGTAGGTGAGGAAACAGATGCAAACAAACAGGACACACAAGACAAGGACACAGAGAAGTTAAGATACACGACAGGTTGGGGGATATCATTATTGGCATTAGGGAGGGGATGAAGGATGCCTATGCCTGACAAACATGGGGATAATGAGAACCTAGTCATTACCCTCAGGACTGTAATCCCTGTCCCCTTACTCTGGTAGCTGTTGGCATGCTTGTGGTATTCTCCTATGGTCCATAAAAGAGAGCATCCTCTCCATCTGGCATAGGCATGCACCAATGATACTGTGCACCAGTCTACACATCAAGCCTCGCAACTCCTGGAAGGTAATAAAATCCCCACCTCTACCAGTACTCCTGCACAGTACTAGCTGCTGGGCTAGTGCTACCTGATGTAGCAAACCCAGGTAGTGCAGGGACAGTAGAGGCAGTACTGCCAGGTTGGTTCCAGATGTGCTGGGCATTGTGGCTTGTGGCAGGAGCCAGTAGAGTAGGGGCAGGCTGAGCCACAGGGGTTGGCCTAGCTCCCTTTGTTGTAAAGCATTTTGTGATTTGTTGAGATGGATACTGTAGAAACACTTTGATGACACATACAAAAATAAAAAGAGCAGTAAGGGTTGGGGTAAGAGAAAAAAAAGATAATTAGTACCATCATATGTAGCACACAATGCATTATCACAATAATAAAGTATTTATCTATACTTTTAAATTTATGTATACTTCTTAAAAACTACAAACTCTAAGCAATGATTCCTCAAAGTAATCCATGCAATGTGCATATATTCAGATATGCTTGGTCAAATTATACAGATTAAGTTAGTAGTAGGGCATATATGCAACTTTTGTTGAAATTAAATTATGTAATATTTTAAATGATTTTACCATATATTTGTTACTTGTAGTATTTGAACACGCAACATCTGACTACACTATTAGACTTAACTCCTGCAGCTGGTTTGTGCTACAGACTGATGCATGCATGCTTTTACAGTTAGAATATAATTACTTAATTTGATACTACTGTATAGAAGATCAATACTTGAGCTAAAATAATAGTAATGTTGTACTGCATACATACCCCATGCTTCTGTGAGTCTCTCTAGATGCTCAGTATGGACTTCCCTATCATTATGATTTCTTGGTTGGCTGTGGAATAAAAATAATAGAAAATGAGAAGAGCATTATGCATACCAGTCTTGCATATATACAGCTGCCTATCTAGTTTTAAATCTTTGGATCTGTAAACTTACACAACCATGGGATGTCAGCAGTCCTAAACTCATCCAGCCACTGGTTGAGTGCATCCTGCTTGTGTCTTTTGAGATCATTATAGTAATGCCTACACTGTTTTCCAGTGGATGGAATGCCAGTCACACTGGATTCAGTCTTAGGCAGACTATTCCATGCCTCAGACTTGTACTGGGAGCCAGTATAGTCCCTTTGCAAGAGCCTTCAGCTGTGGCATTTTACAAGGAGACCAATGAAGATTCTGGACTCTTCAACCCCCCCACCTATGTGCTCTAAATTAGGCACATTCCCTTCCACCACCAGACATGTCCAACCTGGTAAAACAGCAATAGCTAAGAATGATTTCAGGCCAATGTATGTTATCATGTTTACTACTAGTGTGCAAATCCAAACAACCACAACAACCTAAATTGCATAGCATTAAGTGGACAGCAACAGTGCCAAACAGAGAGGAAAGTAGTTTATAAACTAAGAATGGTAATGTGACCACCAGCATAAGTTTCTGGTCTGGATGCTGCTGTACCTGCTACTTGATTTAACTTGCAGACATGTATTGGGGGTACAAATTATATAACCTGACACATTTTTGGCGTGGCTTTACACACTCAGATAAAATTAATTTGTACAATGTGGGATTCAAATCTATGTATTAGAAACAAAATATACTCATCCACATTGGTGATTTCTCATCCTTGCCACAGAAGATGTGCTTGTTGAATATATATATATATATATATATATATATATATATATATATATATATATATATATATATATATGTGTGTGTGTGTGTGTGTGTGTATTAGGCACCCCCCCACACACATACACACACACATACACACACACTCACACAACAGACTGAGGGGTTAACCAAGTATGTGTGCGGCCTGGCAAGATCCTGATTTATACATTCATGTGTGTATGAGTATCACTGAGGTCTGAAGACCATCCCAGACCAGAGAAGACAATTATAATTACAGAAAGATAATATTCAATATACCCTCTGTCAGACATATAATTAATATGAGCTCCACTGCTACACATACTTATCATTTATAATTATGTTTGAATTTTTTTTGTATTTCTTTTTGAAAATTGAGTGGATAAGCATTAATAAAATTGGGAGTGTGCTAGATTAGACCCCAGACATACCTGCTGCCAGAGGAACAATTAAGAAACAGCTCTATATTTTTAAATTCATTATTAAGTATGTGTGTTAACCACACACAGCACCACTTAGTGTATTTGCACGGTGGCAAACCATAGAGGATACAATGTATCCATTTTGAAGTTGTCTGTCTGCTTCCTGTCTGCAGGTGTTCTAGACCTGCAGGGGTTGGGGAAGGTTGCTAGCTACCGCTCAACGCCACTTAGTGGGTTTGCAGGATGGAAAGTAAAAGATGCAGCAATGTATCCTTTTTGAAATTGAGAATATCTGCATCCTATCTACAGGTGTTCTGTCCGCTTCATTTGTAGGCCATTAGTCCAGGTCTGAGTGAAGGTAAGCAATGCGCAAATGTGACAAGGAAAGCTTACCTTGTTTTATCTTTGTGAGCAGTGTTTATTAGGTTTTGTCCTTAAAAGACAAAAGTGGGACTTGACCCATGATCTACAGAGAGTATACACTGTGTGGATTACTGTGTTTAGCAGATGGGATACACAAATACACACACACACACACACACACACACACACACACACACAGACACACACACACAGAAAATTCACAGGTGCAGTTTATGTACTGTTTATCATAGTTTGTGCTAAGCTGGGTGGCGTGCAAATAGTGGTACTTAAAAAAAAAAAAAAAAAAAAATATATATATATATATATATATATATATATATATATATATATATATATATTAAATCAGTGAATGCTTAAAAAAGTGAATGCTGATTTATCGATCCTCTTTCAGTGAAAGCTGAAAGTCCTGAACACTCGGAACAGTAATTTTTTTCCCCAGGGAAAAAAAATCGATGGGCAGTTTTCAGGCCATTTTTCCATTTCCTTCACTGTGGTGTGATCTCAAAGTTGGTATATTTAAGTAGAGGGGGAGTGGGAGGCAAAGCCCCCCACCTTATTTACTGTTCTGATGTTTTTTCTTTGTGGAACAGAAATTTTTTTCCCTGGGGGGGGAAAAATATATATATATATATATATATATATATATATATATATATATATATATATATATATATATATATATGTATATGGATTCCCTTCACAATCTCAAAGTTTCAAAACTTCGAACTGCAAATGGTCGAGACCATAAGATCAAAGTTTTGAAACTTTAAATGTTTTGAATGGAGGTCACTGTATAGTGTGGAACTGGAAATTTACCATTTTCTTCACTGTAGTGCAAAACTTTCATTTAAGTGCACTTTCGCGTAATTTTTCTTTTCAAAATGATGAGCTTTTAGTAGGAAAATGTAGACCCATCCATATATACATACGTATATATATATATATATATATATATATATATATATATATCTAGGACTAATGATCACCTACACATTTCAACGAAACTGAAACAGGCGAGCACACTTTCGTGAAATTGCTTTTTCACCGAAAAAGCACTTTTGCGAAACTGAGCTAAAAAAAAAGAAAAAACATGAGAAAATGGCTTTTTCTGAGATTGTGGCACAGTGAGGATAAGGGTATATTCCCTTTTCCCACTGTAGTGCGATCTCAGAGTGAGAATATAAAAGGAGGGGGGCACAGGGGTGCTTGCCCCTCTGTATGAATTAGATTGCTGTTATCTTTTTTTTTTGAAGTCTTGTTTTTGTTTTTTTAGCAGACTTTCGCAAAAGTGCTTTTTCCATGAAAACACACTTTCGCGAAAGTGTGCTCAACAGATTCAGTTTTGTTGAAATGTGTCATCGGTAAGATAAACAACATTACAAAATAAATGTTAGTACACATGAAAGATTTTTACACAAGTCAGGATTTGAACTATCACACCAATGAACCTACAAAACACCGAAACACTGTAAGGCTGTCTTAGTCCTCTTTGCCACAATAACAGATTTGCAGAAGGAATGAAAATCATTATGCATACAAGCAAGTCCCAAAGTATCTGCAGCATTAACAAGACATATGACACTTGCACACTTCCGAGTTAGTTGTACATGTATTAATTTCCGATGTAGTGCAATGAGTGGTTCCACAGCCATTTATGACTATTGTTTGCAGCAGTGCAGCTCTGTCTTGTCTTTGTATTGTGTTCATTCTTTTCTTATCAGGGTACTAATCTGAGACATGCAGTCTGTAAGGCATTTTGTATCATTGTCCTTAAAATGTATGAGAATATTAAATGGCAATAATATACAGTTTTCAACAGAGTTTGGATATTAATGAAAAGAACTGAGAAATGTGTGCTGCGTACATACATTTAGAACCTTGATACAATTACTTCTACACTTTGTAAGTGTAACCTGGCTGACAAACCCAATGGAGGTAAATGAGTCTGAATTGCTGTTGTGTTTTCCTTCTATAACCCAGTAATCATTCTCAGTTGCAATCCATTAGCAACAAACAGTGAGTGCATGCACTATGTTTACATCTACTACATACTGAAAACACACAGGATACCAGCACTTACTATATTCCAGCACAACTACATACAGAAACAAAATATAAGCTGTTTACCATGTCTCAAAGTATAAGCAGGGGTGCAAGCACCCCTGCACCCCTCACACCCCCTGCTACTTAAATATATAAACTCCGAGATTGCACTCCACAGGACAAAATGGCAAACCTACCTACGTGTTTCATGACTACCTGTTGCAACCTTAGTCATGTTCCCTTCTAACTTGCTATACTACAATATAACTCATGTTAGTGTAGAGAAGTGCCATCTCGGAGTTGATATATTTAAATAACAGGGGGTGTGGGGGGCATAGCCCCCCACATGGAGGGTACCGGGGGTTTGTCCCCCTGTTTATACTTGGAGAAAAGTAATATGGTTTGTCTTGTATTTGTGTCTGTATCTACTTCTGCTAGAATATACTAAGTGTTCGTATCCTGTATATTTTCAGTATTCTGAGATTCGGTATTTTGAGTTTTCAGTCTTTTGAACTTTCAAGATTTTGGTGTCAGTCTTCAAAATTCAAGATTTTGGGCTTTCAATCTTCTGAAGTGAATTTTATATATATATATATATATATATATATATATATATATATATATATATATGTGTGTGTGTGTATGCATTACCAAATACAACTTTTATCTGTATGCATTTCTTAGAAGGTTACTGATGGCACAGGCATTTTACTTTCTCAGACACACAGCCTTATTAACTTTCATCACAAGTATTAATGTTGCAATTGTTTTCTCTTTACACTCTTCCATGATATTTCAGTGAAATGTAAATGTCCTATATTGCCAATGACACAGGGTTGTTAGCCTTCTAGGTTGGGCCATAGACACCTAAAGGGGAGTGTTGGGCACAGGTAGAGGTGACTGACATTTGCATAAAAGTGACTGTTTTGTGATAAATGAGTATGCATGTTTTTGGGACAGTTTTTTAAAGCAGTTGTAACAATTATCTGATGTGTTATTCCTTGTTTGGTACAAAATGTCATGTGCCTGTTGTTTTGGGGTGGGGGAGCCAAATTCCATTTCTGTGTTGCCATATAGGTTTACTTTGCTGTTGTTATTCCTTGTTTTGGAGCATACCTTGGTTTGTGTGTGACTATATGTTGCGTCCATATAACCCGTTTTTATATTCGAATAACTGAAGATTTTTGTTTCTCCAGTGGATAATATTGAAAAACTAATAATATGTGTTATGTCTAATCAGGACTTCTACTTATGTGATATTTATGTGTGGTATCCTTCTTTTGTGTTTTATGTCACCTAGGACTATGGCACCCAAGTGTCCCAATCCCCACAAACCCCCCTTCAGTGACTCAGAGAACAACATGATCATCCAAACCTTTCTTCAGCATGGTGCCTTTCTGCTTGAGAAAGAACATGGGAATATGTCTGAAAGAATGCACATTTGGAACCAGATAGTGAACAACATCAATGCTGTTGGGGAGCCCAGCAGGACATATGATCAGGTGCATCATAGGACCACTTACATAATTTCATTGGCCCAGAGGAGAGCAGCTTCAATGGCCTGTAGACAGCTGGCTACCAGGGGCGAGGTCTGCTACAGAGCCAACACTAAAACCAAATGTAAAGTTCCTGTCAGGGATCTAGAGAGCTCAGTGGAAAGTGCACAACAGCATGTGACTGATGTTGGAGCTACTGTTTAGGAGAGGACAAGTATGCCCTAGGTGGAGCTTCAAGGTAGGCTTACCTATCTCAATTTTTAAAGATTTTTTTCTATAGTAATAATTGAAATCATTAGTTCAGTTGGTTTAATAATTTTTTGGGGGGGACCTATTTATAGATTGATACACTTAGCACATTCTGGTTCATTACTCATGGGCTTGGAGTGGACGTGTCATCCAAGTTTCAGTTAAATGTATTGTGAATGGACATATGAAGGCAAAATTATTTTCCCCTGTGTTATTGTTATTGTGATGATGGTGTCCTTACATTTTGCTTATCTTCTTCCACGACCTTCCTCCATATCAAGTGTGGAGTCATCTAGCCGTGGTAAGGCAAACATTTTTATTTAAGTACTGATGAGCATTTGACAGAAATATGCATTTTTCCATATGTTTGAGGTGGGAGTCAGGACTGTGTGTGTATTGCTGTACAGTCTGTGAGAGTGGCACCAGTGTTAGTTTGTTACCATATATTAAGCTGTAGCTATACATTTCTTTCCTGTGTTTGTTGCTTATTATCAGAGGTGATCCTGACAGTGGAAGTGTAGGAAACTTACCACCTGATGTCAGAGTATTGGCAGACTCTGATGATGATGGTGGCAAAACAGAAACACAGTTGGGGGAGGTGCAGAGTTTGAATCTAACACTGAAGTTGGCATTCAGCCACCCCATGTAATTCTGTCAGACACAGCCACTAGGCCTATGCAAAGCCATTCCAGTGAGCCCTCTGATATTGGACAGGTGGAAGGTGAGACACTTGGTCAGGGTAATGTGGTTAATGCATCTTCATTGCCTGTTGATGCTGGTTGTAGTCAAAGTGTGGGAGAGGTACTACACAGGAAGTTTGTTAGGGGTGCTCAAAGGAGGCCTGCTGTCCATCCTCCCCCATACTCCACCTGATTCTTGTGTGTCTTTTATTGTGACTCGTATGTTTAGAGCCATCATGGAGGTACAGGCATGTTCCATTATGGCTTCTGATGAAATGCTTAGAGTTGTAGATGTGGTGCAGGCTGACATGCATCACTATCTCCATTATGTTGCCGAATCAATGGATCGGATGAATAACCTATTGGAATGAGTGGTGCCTTGTGATGGAATGTCAGCTGGGAGGGAGAAGGCATCCACATGGATGTAGGTCAGCCACATCATCTAATATTAGCCAAAGTGGCCATGCCTGCTCATGATCAGTAGTGGCACTACTTCCACTGCTCTGTCAGTGGTTAAGATGTCCACACCCAGACATGACCGGCCATGGGGTCATGGTCCTGGACATACTATTGAGGAAAGCTTGTCCAGCAGACATCAGTCAAGTTCAGGTAGCAGCAGTGCAGCTGACCATGGGTACTGGTGTACCAATGCAACTCTTGGCAGATCCAGTTCTTGGGGTCGGGTATAATGACAATGAACTGTCATCTCTACCATGCATGGCTCACACCTATCCAACATACCACAAGGTAGAACTAGCCCAGAACCTGGCTGTGTTCTTGCAGACACTCACATTCCAATTTCACCTTGGGTGCCCATACACACACAGAAACAGTTACATGGCATACCGCTCAACCTCTAAGAATAAGAAATCTGGACAAAGCCATATATAATGGGGGGATAAAGGCCTGAAAATAGGAATCATTTTTAAATATTGCTCTTACAAACATAGAAAGTTGATGGAATAACAGATTTTGCATTAGCATTAATTTTTTGAAGAGTATGAAGTCTATAATTCAATTGTCTGTCATTATTTTCTGACTTTAATCGTCAATTATTTGCCAGAAAAGCAAAATTGTATGAGGAGCAGACCAAAAATATGAGGGAAAAATCTGGACTTCTGCAAAAATCTATACAGTTGAGAGGTATGCTACACAGGTCAGTTGTAAAGCTTACAGCTCATTTTGTCTAATTTGCCAGTTGATACTTTATCCAAATGTCTGCCTGTTTCTCTTCCTTACTCACACACACTTACTACGTTATGTGTCAGCCTTGTTCGGGACTATAGCCTAAGCATGGTTTAGGCTGAGTAAATTAAAGAGGGGATCAACAAGGGATTACTTGCCACTGTTTATAAAATAACCTGATATGGTGTCAGGTCCCACTGAAGAAGTATTTTGGGTTTGGGAGGGCACTTTAAGGATATGGTCCTGGCTGATAGTGGGTGAATGACTCAGATATGTTTGGGGTGTGAATGACAACTTTAGGGGAGAATTTTGTAGCAAACTTGCTAGTCAATATGCTGGCTTTGGTATTCAGATTTGAATAGAGGGTGCTGTTATAAGTTCTGAGCAATGATGCAAATTATTCCTTAGTATCCTAATGTAGTTGAAGAAGGACTTATGCTTAGTCTCAGAAGCTAGTCTGTGTTCATGGGAGGCTTTTCTAATTTTAATAGTTGCCTTCAATTTCTTGGTGAAGAGTTTTATGTTCTTGTTGTGATGAGGGGGTTCAGGTTGTCAACTCAATTTCTTCCTTTTGTTGTATAGTTTATTTATATCTACTGACCACTAGAGGGGTTTGCTATTGAAGTTGCCACTGCATTTGGTTCTAGTGGTGCAAGTCTTATCAATGCATTCATTTAAAGGAGCATAAAGATCCTTGGCACCGGGAGCTGCATATTCCAGTTTCCTTCCTTGGGTTAGTATAGGAGAATTTTGTGATTTTGTACAATTGCAAAAAGTTAGCTATTTTAAGTATCTAAAAAAAGTTGATGCTGGTAATCATGGGAAAGGATGTTCTGAGACTAAAGACAGCTGTGAATTACATTTTTCAGTTGTTAGTATGGTAGGTTAGCATTATACTTTTCTATCTCTCTTTTTTCTCATTGTCTAAGTGAAATAGTATAATTTATAAGACAGAAAACTGTACTCAACACTCAGTAATCCTGGTTTTAGTAGTTAACGTGCAGCCCTTGTTAAGCTAACAATTATTGCAATTAATAACACTTTTAATACTGCGGTGGTGGTGCTGCGGTAGCATTGTTACCTCACAGTAAGACGCTGTCCTGTTCGATTCTCACCTAGAGCGCCTTCTGTGTGCAGACATGCATGAATGGGCGCACCTTTATTGAAGGCTGTGCATCAAGGCCAGCAACTCAGCACGTAAAAATCTACTGCCAATCATTAGCGGCCGGAGTTCCGCTGTGGTGACCCCTAACTGGGAAAAGCTGAAAGACACCACAGTAATAATAATAAGGCATTAAAAATTTTAGTAATAAAAGAGAACCTGCACTATCTGGTGTGTTTTTAATTACTGTTATAACTCCGGTCACAGCTAGCATAGAATTTTTTAAGGTTTAAGTGGTGTTGACACCATCTCCAGCTACCTTCCTGGTGGTATTAATAACATGCTGAAAGTTGGCTGAAAGAAAGTTGCCTCACAAGTTGTATATTTTGTCTAACCCTCACTCTCCTTGCTTTATTACTCTTTATGAAGTAATTTGCACGCACACTAATATTCACTTTACTGTTCTTTTCTGTAGTTTTTAGTGCTTGTAACTGCTTCTCCAAATGGTCCTATAAACTCCATAACAGCCTGAAATTTCCTGCAAACAACAGAAACTATTGAAATATATATGCATCTGCAGGGCAATTGCAATGTTTTTTCTCTCTTTGACAATTTACATATATGTAATCTGATTTACACTTGTGATTTACTGTAAAAGTAATGCAACTCTATTTTATTATCAAACAGCTGGATATGAAGACCCCACCCCCCATTTGAGACCATAATCAATGACATCTTGTTTAACTCTCTCTCTCTCAATGTGGTCCATTCCTGGATAATATTGCCAATAAGCTTGTTATGAAGATATTTTGCTTTCTTATGATATTGTATCTGGGCAGGTAGAGGTACAGGAACATGTAGTGGTTAATGATGTAATGGATTATTTTAAGAAGAATAATAAGCTTTTTGTACTACAGAAGAAGCATTAAAAGAAAACACTGATATTTACTCAAGTAGCTGGAGCAAACTGAAAGCCAAATAAAGAAACTTTACAGTGACACAAAATATTGTAGAGTATAATACAAAATGATACAGGTGACCATACCTCTCAACTTCTTAGAGCAAGAAACCTGGACAAAGCCATTAATAAAAGTGGGACAAAGGCCAAAAATAGGGACAGTTTTAAAATACTGCTCTTACAAACTTAGAAAGTAGATAGAATAACAGGTTTTGCATTAGCATGCATTTTCTGAAGGGTATGTAATTATTTTCTAACTTCAGTCTTTAATGATTTGCCAGAAAACCACAATTTTATGAAAAACAGACCAAATATATTGGGCAAAAATTCTATATAGTTGAGAGGTATGCAGGTGACTTAATGTACCAGAGAAGTATATTATATTATATTAGGTATGTATTAGATTAGACTGACACTCTGGCAGGTTTTATCCTGAAGACAGACTATTCATTTTATAGACAAATTACTGCATTTTTTTGCAAACATTTTTGTAATTGTGAGGGAGTCTTGAGTATGGATGTTGCACCACTATATGACAAACTAAATGTGCTATGTTATGAAGAAAGATTCATTTTTAAATAAACAATATTTGTTAAATATTTCTTTCGACATATCTCTCAACCTTTTAGCTCAAGAAATCTGGACAAAGCCAAAAATAATGTGGGGTCAAATGCTTAAAAAAAGGGACAGATTTTAAATATTGCTCTTATAAACTTAGAAAGATGATAAAATGAAAGGTTTTGTAATAGCATGCATTTTCTGAAGGAAATTAAGTTTGAAACTGAAATTTTTGTCATTATTTACTGACTTCCACCCTTAATGATTTGCCAGAAAACCACACATTTTATGAGAACAAAGCAAAAATATCAGGCAAAAATCTGGACGTTCTGCAAATATCTGGACAGTTGATAGGTGCACTTTAAGATATAAAAAGTGTGTAAATCAATTTAGTTTGGAAGGATGAAGCTAAAGACTGTAGTGATTTCATTAAAAAGACAGCAACTGGAACATACATTTAATTGCTTGTTGATAAATGCAGTAAAGTGAGAATTTATTTGTCACCAAAGTGGGATATTTTTATGGAAATGTGAAATTTCGCAGGACAAGCCATACTCTCATCCAGTGAAAAATATTCGGCTTCATTTTTTTTTTTTTTGCCAAAAGTAAGGCTTATTCTTGCAAAATTTGAGTTGTTTATAGTGTTCTTTATGTTTCAGATTTAAACAGCTGTTTTATGCAAGTATTAAGAAAACTTAGGAAATATCATTCTGCTAAATCTCAAAACATTTTTCATTTTATTTTTTTCTGGAGGACACAACTGCCCAGATATGGAATATCTTGTGTAATAGAGATGTGACAGTCTTTAGACTGGACTTGTTGAAATATGCTTCAGGTGTGCTGTGTAAAAATCTAGTTTATACTATCAGCCACTAGATGGTGCCAGCTCTCTATACAATTCAAGGTGTCATACTCCTCTCAACGGAAAATTATTCCTTTGTAACAGGTTTGAAAGAGTGAGAAGAAACGGTCTTTATCAAGAACTTGCATTCTCAGTGAAAGAATATATTTTAGTCTAGAGAATAAGAACCAAAGGCTGACGATCCATAATTAGGGTTGTCACCTTTTTTAAATGTCCAATGTTTTGTATAAACTTAAGATTTTTCAGGACAAAACATATTCACCATCAATGCAAGGGACAGAGTTTTGCTTTTTGTCCACATAAAAGCTTATTCTTGTAGCATTTGAGTTAATTATGCTATTTCATATATCGTTTAGGATTTTCAGATAAAAAATAACTTTTATGCAACTATTAAAAGAAAGTTATGAATTATTTTTTGTCCTAAAATCTCAGGACATTTGTCATTTTTTAGTTTATTTTTTGCAGTACACAACTGCTCAGAGATGGACTGTTCCTTGTAAAGAGTGGTAACCATAATAAGTTTAGTTTTTGAAGCAACAGTTAAGTTTGTCAGTACATACTGGAACACAGAAACGATGAAAAGAAAAGTAAAAAAGAGCACATGCATTACACAGTTACCAGTATGGTCAATAACATCATCAAAATGCGATGAAACAGTCTGAGAACATATAAGCAAGATCCTGGGAAACACCCTCTCTTATTCCAAAAAGGGTACCTGGGAGGAAGGTCATTAATCCTCAAATGCTGTCACTGAGAGATGGTTTAGTCTGATAGACAGTGTAATTGTTGTTGCTATTATTATATATATAATCTAGTGTGTCAACAAGCACATACAGTACTACTGTTTAAAAGTTTACATTTGACATCGAAACATTTCTGAAATTGTGAAGTATTTATATGACTTAAAATTTGAAATATGTTTATTCAAGATTGTAAAAAGGCAAGGCAGTTTGTTTTGTCAAGGAAAATCTACATTACTGGAATGGTATGAAGTGCAATACAGCTCAATATCATTCTTTCAGTATGCTACCAATTCAAAATAAAAAAATATTTCCTTGTTTTAAGGCAGTAGTTACACTCCGTTCTGTTTTGTGCTGTGAGTACCGGGAATTATGTAAGAGGAACTGAGGAAGGATTACTTTATTTACTGAGTAAAACATGTCCCCTGCAAGACTTATTAATGTTTAACATCCTGACGCATAACTTACAATATGAGTACAATGTATACATGTTTGTATCATTATTTAATCACACTAATCATTGTATCTGATGTTGACAGAGGTGAAGATAAAAATGCGGGGTATAGTTTTCATTTTTTTCCTTTCAGTTTGTCATGTCAGATACAAGTTACATTGTAATCTTATGAAACACATTTTTGTACTTATACTTAAAGAATGTATTACATCCGAAGCTGAATAATGAAATATAACTAAGCAGTATTATCGAAGTGACGAAGAACATTGTTTTATATTGTAACTGGTGAATAACATTAGGGAAGGATGATATGTTTAGGGATGGGTGAGGAGTGATATGGCCACCTATAAGCTGTACAGGTGTCATGGTGAACTCAAGCTACACTTTGATATTATTGCACCTAAGTCTTTGGGACAGAAACTTAAGATGAATTGGATGAGAAATGGAAGCAACATCATAATGATGTGACATAAAATGTATACAGTTTTTATGTTTGCAATGATATTTTAATGTGCCTTTTTCACCTCTGGCGTCTTAAACATCAGCCATCTGATTAACTGACATGCCTGTTTGTTCCACATGAATTTGAGCTCATCATTGGAAGCTATCATTAAGACAATCAACAGAATTATTGGTTAGTCCCAGCTCCATCAGCCTATGTGTATGCATGATAATTCTACAGTGCTCCACCTCCTAACCCCAGCATTACTTGTGTCAGTTCTCGCATGGGTCTGATTACAGCCATTGTGTGAATATGAAAGTTGATAATTGCACATATTTTTTATTTGTTTTGCTGCAAGCAGCAGTACCCACCTCTGGGGAATGCCAGTCATGCACTGGGACAAGCTGCTTCCCAACTTCGAGAATGAGAGGGTCGGGGTCTGCAGCTCATTCACCCCATACTAAGTTGGCAGTACCAGTACCAGTACCAGGATGTGTAGTCAGTCCTGGATCATTTGGGTTGCAGACATGACTTTAGTCCATTCATGATGGAGACAGTTCTTTCACTGATGCTTGACAACGTGGCTTCATGAATGAGATATATGCACTGCTGATATAGATGTTGCGGGTACTTTTCTAACGTGGTCAGTACATCTGCAGATTATGAAACAAGTTAGCTCACCTTAGAAGAGCTGTGCTACTACATTTGGTGTTAATATTTGCATTTTACACTTTTTGAATAAGAAATATAAAATGATGGTAAACAGTGGTGTCAATAACAATACATTTCAATGCTACATCTTGTCTTAGCTTTAGCACTCAAAATGCTCCTTTCTGCTTTCATTATTAAGACTTCTTAGGTATGGGATGATACAGTGTTAGGGTGTAGAGCAATATGTCTTCAAACAATTAATTAGACTGATAATGTGCTCATGATTCCTTCCACTAGAAGGTTTTTTTTTTTTTAAATTTACTCCCAAAGAGAAAAATATCTTGTTTGAGACTCAGCATGAGCCATGTGTACTTTAAAGTTCATAAACAACTGTCATTTTATGTTTAAGACTTATTTTTATTGCTTACAGAATGCTAAAGGGACAAAATACACTGTAGGCATTGATAGCTTTGTTACTGGAAGCAATGGCAAGGGAAACCATTCCCTTGTTTCCATACTTAGCTTAGCAAGACAAAACTTGTATTAGTCTCTTAAGTGTGTTCTTGGAGGTGGTTGCATTTCAGGTATATGAACCTTCCAACATGTTTTTTTTCCAGCTCTGAGTTACTGAGTTCTTTCTCTGTAATTTGAGTGTGTGACAAGCTTTCATGATTCTGTGGCAAAAACTATATGTGTATGTAGGGCTGTAATAGATATCATCTGAGAGGATTAGGAAAAGTAACGTTACTCATAATCTGTCTTCATGAAGACAGTAACAAGGAAATAAGAAAATTACAGTTGTTTCTACTCTCTTCACTGGCTGAGGTATCTTGCATGTGTGTTACATGTCCTTAAAAAAAAAAAAACAACGTGAGGAAAGAAAAAACTTATATGTAGTCCTAAACCCAGCAAAAAAATGTAATGATTCAAGCCTGATTCTGAATCTGTGATTAAGTATGTATATGAGCTGTGAAAACTTGGCACAAAATCAAAATGCAAAAGATGAGTCCCAAGAATAAGAGAGGCAGTAAAAATAATGCATGCTACTGGTTACGTCAAACACAACCTAGATAATTGGATAGGAGACAGCAAATTCACCCCTTGGGTGACACCCATGTCCCTCATGAACAGAGGTAGCTGATGTTGATCACAGACCTGCTCTGTTCATAAATTTGTTCTGTGAACTACCCAAAACAGAACAAATGGGGATACTTGGGATTAACATGGTTAGACTTGCAAAGGCTCTAAGACCACTAGCCTAGTAACCTCGATGAACCTATGAACCTGTGGTGTTTCGGAAAATATCTCCCTACTGATTGTTGTAAATTCAAGTAGGAAAAGTGTGATGATTATGGGCTGGGACACATAGAAATGCACTTCAAGTCTTTGGACAACTTGCATTGCATGGTGGTTATAAAATCTCATGCAAAGTAGACATTAATGGCAGATTTCTGTTATTCAGAGAGATATGACATACAGAAGGGAAATTATGAAAGTGAAACATAATGATGTATCCGACAGCATAAGAGGAAGGGCAGGGCATCATTCTGTCATGTTCTTGCACGAGCCTTGTGAGAAAATGGATGAGGCAGTTAGCAGATAGTGTGAGAAGGCACTTGGTATGACAAATTCCTGCTATGTTTATAGAGGAACTACATATAGCATATGGTAAAGGAAACTCAACTGATATCCATCTATCTCAACACCTTACTGTTTTCATGAAAGGGGTGAAAAGGGGATTGCAGGAAAATAGGAAAAAAGTGTAAGTTGATGAACAGACTATAGGTACACATAAAAGAAAGCAAGAGGTTGGGAGGAGTGATGCACATTTTTTGTGGGTGAGAAGACCCCCCCTCCATTTTACATACATGTATATACCTGTCTGAGATCAAACAATAATTGTGGTTAGGGAATATACCCTTAACCCATGTTTGTGTGGTGTCGGAGCTAGTATATGTAATTAGAAGGGGGTGCAGTGGGGCTTGACCCCTGCAAAAAATTATGTTTTAAATTGTTTGTTTTTTATTCTTGCATGCCCAATGCTGATTCTCAATGCATGTGCACTTGCTTGTCGATGTCCATAGTTTCGATGAAATATGTTGATGATTCATGTGTCGAATATGGGTGTCTTTAATGTATACAAATACACCCATATATATATATATATATATATATATATATATATATATATATATATATATATATATACATATATATCTGTGTGTGTGTGTGTGTGTGTGTGTGTGTGTGTCATTTGACTTGTTTTAGTTGAATGACATCTGTTTTGCTGGCACACTTTGATCAACAAAGGGGATAGTTTTTAGCTGTGTGAGATCACTTCAGTGCCATGCTTATGGAATATAGCCATTCCATGGTATTGTGCAATCTTGGAGTTAAAATATTTAAGTAGCAGCACCCCCCCCCACCATAAGTAGTGGAGTGTATATATATATATATATATATGTATATATATATATATATATATATATATATATATATATATATATATATATATATATATCTAGAGGGAGCAAGAAGGGAAGAAGGAAGGGATGAAAGGCATGAAGGCAGAGGAAAGTAAAGGGATGCTAGGCAGTGAGATGCACACAAGCACATTCAACCAGATGCTAAACAGGTCATGATGTGCACATCCTAGCAAGTGGACACATGGGATAAACACAGAGGCAGTGGCTACGCATATGGTTGAAGACAGTGTTGGGTATGGACAGAAGAGCAGCTGCTGACTGTCCCACTGGGATATTACTGGGGCCCAGTAGGTGGAGATCTTTCATTCAGTTGGCTAGTAGCATTCTCCACACCCACATCTAGTGGCCCAATGGCATGTGCCGCCTAGTCCAGCAAATTACTGGCCTGCTGCAGGAGGGGGTGATGCTTGGCAACACATTGTGTTAACACCCAGTCAATCATCACCTCTAAAACCTGCTGCAGCCTAGGTATCAATGAGCTAGAGCAGGTAACTGGGTAGGGTTGCCTGCCCATTAGGTAGGAGAGATACTCTCCCTTGTGAATCATTCCCACTCCATTCACCCAGCTCAAGTGTAGCTTTTGTTTGGGCAGGAAGGGAAATGGCTGGCATTCCTGCAACTCAGAGATGTCATTGTGACCTACAGAAGGGAAATACAAATGGAAAATGTTGCTTTAATGATGAGTCACAGCTGGTACATAATGTTGGACAGGTGCCAAATAGAAGTCCATTAACCATGCTATGCCAGATGTCTTTGCTGTCTGCTGTGGCACTGGTGGCATTCTCCTGTCTCTATGGCTGTGATAAAAGACAAATTTAAGCCATGACATTGGTATGATAAAGATACAGACAGTAGCACAATGCTACCGCTACACATCTACATACATGCAAACTGAAACCTGAGACAAGGCCTGACATGCATGCTCCACAACCTGGGTTATGCGCAATAAAGCAGAAGTGGTTTCCACAGCTTGAGAAATAAGCTACACTGTCACATGTATGTTCAATGAAGCAGAAATGTGCATTGCAGAAGAAACATTGAATGGAGGTCACAATCACACACAGATACAACCACAACATAGAACACCACAGTATCATAACAATATAGTTGCCATCCAAAGCACACACAGCATGCAGACAGTTACCCATAAAGGGCAACCTAGCAAATCCTGGTATTTGTCGGAGGAAACAAACTTTATTAGGAATAGTGCTATGGAAGGCCAAAATGTTTTCAATTACGCAGGGAAAAAAAGTAGTAATGAGACTTACCATTCAGGGTGTTCCTGCCTCATTTTTGCTTCCTGTGTCTGAAGATGTTTAGAGCATCATCACCATCACATGTCAGAGTACTGAGTCCTGTACTGCTTACTGGTACAGGGGATGCCAGTTGCTCTTGTCAGCTGGTCTGCCAGGTTGTACTTGGCACATACCTTATGGAAATGAATAAGATCCCAGCAACCACTTTCTGAATTGACTGTGAAAAAATGTGCAGCATAATCTTACTTTCATTTGCACACCAGGTTAGTCTCCTCTATTGGCAGCCATTGCCATCAGTATACAGTAAACCAGTATGGCAGCCCGAGATTCAGACTTTACATGGAACTTTGAATCATGCATAGCACACCTAAGCACCATACATCTCAAATATCCTGAATTATGCAGAATAATCAGATTTTTATCTCATATTATTGGTCTGTCCCTCATAAAATGTGTGATTTTCTGGCAAATCATAGAGGATTGTAGTCACTAAATAATTACAGATATCTGAGTTGCATTGCTTTTATGTCATGTGTAAAGTAAACTCTGCTTAAGTAATGTGGTACTGACATGCCGAATACTTAATAAATATCGATGACACTAGCGAGGATATCCACATAAATATTCATTAAGTATTCAGAGATGTCATTGATTGGATGGTGGTGGTGGGTGGGGTTTGCTACTGCACATTGGAGGGGTACAAGGATTCATGATCTTAAGAGGTTACTAGGCTAATTGCCCTGGGGCCCTTACAAGCCTAGCCAAGAGTTTATCCCTAAAAATAAACCTCAGTCAGCACCTATCACCCCTGTCAATGAGGGCTACAGGTGGAACCCCTAGGACAAATTTGTGCTTTCCCATCCACTCATCAAGGTTGCAATTGAAGACGGTCAGCGAGGTGCTCTATTTAACGTGTATGGGAAGTCTATTCCAGAGACGGGGCAGCCTTTGGGAGGCAAACCTGTCTCTCCAGCAGGTTTTATTGATATTGCATATTAGATTCAGGCCTTTTGAGTGGGTAATGCATGAGGATTTAGACATACAGATATGGAGCATCTCTAGTAGAGCAGGGTCTGAGATTGCCTTGTAGGTGAGGCACAGATCACCTCTGAGCAATCTATATGATACCGAGTAAAGTGATAGTGATTTGAGTTTGTCTGCATAGGACAGGTGTTGGAGGCTATGGTTTCTCTTTGTGAGATATTTTTGTGGCCTTTCCAGTTGGTGGAGATGTTTGGAGATGTACATACTAAATGGGGCATTATACTCAATTATTGATCTGATGATGAGGGAGGAGTACAGAGAGGCAATAACCTCCTTTTTTCTGGATGCAATCCCTTTACTTATGAGATGAACCAGGTAAAAGGCTTTTCTGACCACTGCTGCTTCATCATGGTCGAATGTGAGAATGTTGTCAACCTGAGTATCCGGGTCTCTCACCACAGGTTGTGTGTTTAGGGGGTTGCAGTTGATGTGGTAATCAGTAGGGGCCATGTTTTTGCCGAATGATATGATGATACATTTTTTGCATTTAACTTGAGGCCATGACTTTGGCACCAGTCATTAGTTCCTGTGAGACCCACTTGCAGTATGTTAACATCATTTGGGGAGTCAATGATAGCACCCAACTTGCAGTCATCTGCAAACTTGGCCAGCCACAGGTCTTTTGTCTTTGCCAGGACCTCTGAGAAGTAGATGCCAAACAGTAGGGGTCCCTGGACAGATCCCTGGGGAACTCCACTAGTGACAGGTCTACTATTCGAGCTGGAGGCATCTATTTTGAACTTAAGGGTCCTGTCAGTGATCCAGTTGGCCACCCACCTGATGAGATAAGGATTTATGCCAAATTGTGTTAGCTTTTCGATGATGCCCGAGTGGTGGATTGTATCAAAGACCATGATCAAGTCAAGGTAAGCTGTATGTGCTGACTTTCCCTGATCCAGGGCCTTGGTGACAGTCTCAAAGAAGTCAACCAGGTTCAACAGGCAAGATCTGCGCTTGACAAATCCGAACTAGGTGGGGTCAAGTGCTTGGAGACTGCCTATGTCCTTGTTTGAGATCCGTAATAATATGCTCCATGGCTTTACAGATCAGACTTGTTAGGCTAATGGGGTGATAATTTCCAGGGTCAGTAGTGGCATCACCTTTGTGCAAGGGGAGGACAATGACAGTTCTTCACTCTGCTGGAATGAAGTCTGTACTTAGATTGTAGTTGAATAGGGTGCTCAATGGCAAAACTAGTTCTTGCTGAAGATGGTGCAGCATACGGCCTGGGAAACTATCAGGTCCCATGGAAGCTGTGTTCTTTGCCTTGGATAGGGCCTTTAACACTTGATCTGCAGAGATGTGAGGTGCAGGACAAGCATCAGGGGTGGCAAAAGGGCCTTTTTGGGGACAGGGGGTTGAAGTTTGCACTAAACCTATCTGCTTGCAGGTTGGCTATGTCAACAGGATCAGTGTAAGTGATACCGTTAAGTACTAATTCAGAACAAACCTGGGCTTTGCCATGGAGGTTCCTAACATAACTGAAGAAGGCTTTGTGGCTTCCCTTTGTTTCAGAGGCTAAACTTAGTTCATAATTGGCTTCGGAGGTTTTCACCAGTGATCTAATTTGTCTGTTGAGGCTAAGGAGGGAGTATTTTTCCAGTTTGGAATTTGTTCCTTTTTACTTTTGGATGACAGTTTCTACATTTTGTTGTAAAGCCTGTTGATAGAGGATGTCCACCAGACAGGTTTGTGTTACATTGAGGAGCAGATTTCAGTTCTGTTGGGTATGGCTGAGTTCATTCAGTTGTACAGATGCTTGTATACTGCATTGGCATACTATTCAGCATAGTTGTCTACATCCTCTGAGGGGAGAGGGGTGGTGTGAAGCTACAGATACTCTTCCTTAGGAGGTTGTAGTCACCTTTTGAGAAGTTTTTTAGCTTGATTACAGTTGGGGGGTTTGGGTGGGATGGAAACTTCGAATGATACAGACCGATGATCTGATCATATCAGGGAAGAACATACTATGGGGGTGGTGCAGCAGTCACCCATGCTGGTGAGAACCAAGTCCAGAATGTTATCTCCCATTGTGGGGGATGAGGCAAGCTGGTCTACTGTGTTAGAATTTATGAAGTCAAGGAATCGTTGGGTTAGTACATTAGTGCAGGAATAGTTCACCCAGTTTATGATGGGGTAGTTGAAGTCACCAAGGATCAGGGTGTTAGGGGGCACCTTGATGGAGTCAAGTAGATCCAGGTAGGAGGAGTGGGTATCATGAGTCATAGAGGGGATTTATAGCTGGCTATAACTTGGATGGGTGTCTTGCCAACTGTCAGTTGCACCTGGACTAGTTCCAGTGCGCCATGCTGGCAAACCATTCTAGAAGTGTGGATGTCCTTAATGAAGACAGAGACTCTACCCTCCCTTAGTCTTCCTGACCTCATTTTGGGGTCAAAATGCATGGAATGAGGTATAGCTTGGTAAGGCTCTTAGCATTAAGCAGTATGGCCTTCAATTTGCTTTTTGGCAAATCTTTTATGTTGGAAGATTCATTTTTTAGACATTGCCTAAAAAATGCACAATGGGGGAGAAAAGAGCCTTCTCTGGCAAAGCATCAAGGCCTGTCAACCATGTCACCCCAAGCAGACATATACTGAAGCCCCTTGGGATGACACCAGAAAATAATCCAATTGTTGAAAGTTAATTATTTTTTGTTGGTATTGTGGTATCATTCTTGGTGAAGGTAGGATGCTGCTTAGGGCTAGGGTCACAGTTGCCTGGGACACATACTTTCAGAGCTCAATCATGTCTCTCTTCATATAGTCCAGAGAGGTATGTCTCAAGTCATTTACACCAATGTGGACAATGACAGAGTCATACTTATACTTGCTGTGGAGAGACTTAAGTGCATGCATGATGTGGTGGATTCTGGCACCAGACGGACAAATGACCGTGATCTTTTCCTTGTCAAGCCTGGTGAGGGGGACATCAGTGTGTCTCATAACTGAGTCACCAATGACTAGTATGTCTGGTTTATTGTTATGCCTTGTGGACTGTGTTGGTTTATTCTTTTGCCTTATGGGTTGTTTGTGTTTTACACTTGTGTGTTGTCTGCTGTCTGTGATGTATTTGGTGATGTGTGTGGAATGTTTGTGAGTATGTTTTGGAGGTCTCTGCTGTTTAGGTACATTTTTATTGAGGACCTCTGCATAGGTGGGTAGGTGTTGTGCTTGGCTAGGTGATGTGAGTGGTGTGGTATTTGTGCTGGCAATCTCCTGTTTGTCAGAAGTACTAAAAGTGGGATGAGAGAGCATGGATTCCAGGTTACTGATATAGATGCATTTCTTGCAAGTAGAAGAATTATGTGCTAGGTGGAGAAGAGGGTTGTTAGCAAACATGAAGCAGTTGCTACAGTGTCTCAGTATTCCCATGTCGACCAGGATGGCAGGAGAAACTGAAGGGAATTGTCCAGACATACTGTTCCGAATACTTGGGTGGACTTATGGAAAGAGGGTTTTTATAAGGGTTTGTCCACAAGAGTCTAGACTGCAATAACCTTCTTAACTGTAAAGTAACTGGCCTGAAGCACAAGTGCTAAAACCAAAACTAAGATGCTTATAATCTTCTTCTTCGTTCGGCTGCTCCTGTTAGGGGTCACCACAGCGGATCATCTGTTTCCATTTCTTTCTGTCCTCTGCATCTTGCTCTGTCACACCAACCACCTGCATGTCCTCTCTCACCACATCCATAAACCTTATCTTAGGCCTTCCTCTTTTCCTGTTACCTGGCAGCTTCATCCTTAGCATCTTTTTCCCAATACTCTGCATCCCTCCTTAGCACATGTCCAAACCAATGTAATTTTGCCTCTTTGGCTTTGTCTCCAAACCTTCCAAACTGGGCCGACCCTCTAATATACTTATTCCTAATCATGTCTACCCTCGTCACACCCAGTGCAAATCTTAACATCTTTAACTCTGCCATGTCCAGCTCTGACTCCAGCCTTTTTGTCACTGCCACTGTCTCCAACCCATATAACATAGCTTATAATAACAGATAAATTTAATCAGGCTACTAACAAGCAGTGATAAATGCAGCAGAATAAAAGCACTTGAACACTTAAGAGCACACAGCAAAAATAAGGTAATAAAGTAGGAAGAACACAATGACAGTAAAAGCAGCTGAGTAAAGTGTATTTTTTTAAAGTGGAGAGGGAGGAGACAGAAGATAATTTAAGACTGAGAAACTAAGGGGGTTGGCCTTCCCAAATGATCTCACTGCACTCAGTTGAGTGATCAAATTACATGGGACTGGGAGGAGATTCCAAAGTCAAAGAAGCAAGGGGGGTAGTCCTTACCAAATGATCTCACTGTACTCAGTTGAGGGAGCAAATGAGATTGGTATGGGAGGAGTGACCAAAATCAAATTTACAGCAGGGACGGGCAATTCCAAAGCCACCAGGTTTAACAGTACAACACTTGCATGGGAGGGCAGGAAAAACAAACAATACAGACAGACAGAATCCAGCAGTAAACAATGAAGCAAATATGTAAATGCAGTATAGTTTTGTTAACTATCACTGGAACAGATTAAGTGCAAAAAAAGTATACTTATATCACCTTGGTATATCCAGATGGTTATAGATCCAACACAGCCAGGTAATTAGCTCTGCTATATCAGCTCTGCTACTGAGCACAATTTCACAGAAATGTAAGTCTTTGTATCAGAAGTACAACAGAGAAAATAGACCCTCAGGCAGTCAGATAAACATAGGGGTTTTGACCAGTACATATGAGGTGACTCCATAGAATGCAAAGCACCCCCCCCACCATGAAACTAGCTAATGAGCTAACCAAAATAAGTACAAAAATTGACTTGTGTAGAGAAAACATTAAAGTACCTATCTGTTTCTTATTTGTGTCTGAGTTTGCCATCTCTTTGCATACCCTTTTGGTTGTCTACCATCATTTCTTTATAGCATACTGTGTAATCTGCAGTCTTGGAGGGGAATGCTGAAAAACAATGAGCAGGGTGGGGGAAAATACACCCAGGTGTGTGTGTGTGTGTGTGTGTGTGTGTGTGTGTGTGTGTGTGTGTGTGTGTGTGTGTGTGTGTTTGTATGTGTGTATGTGCGTGTGTATTTGGGAGTATATATGCATGCGTATGTGTATGTGTTTGTGTATATGTATGGGTACACATGTGCATGCATTTGAATGAGCTGCCATAGCCCTAACTTCCAGTATCATGCAACCTAACACCATGCTACATATACTATATAGTATTTATAGCATTAGGCATAAATCATCAGAAACCAGTTTGATTCACAAAGGCATGATAAGGTGTACTTTGTCATGCATTTTTGTTTCATGTGAAATAAAATCTGCACTTCTAAATGAACTGTATAAACTGTGACAAAATTTCAGCTGATGTCAAAAAGAAAACAAATATATTATAAGTGAAAACTGTGCATAAATGGACATCTAGCAGTGTAAGCAATAGTTTTGCTGCTTAAAGACCAATGTCATTTTACTCCACCCTTGAAACTTACTTTCATTTAAATGAATCTGGCTAGTGGCAGATTGAACGTACATTGGGCTGTTTTCAAACCATGGGCCTCTGCATGCATTTTAGGATCATGCAGAAATGTATATGTTTTTTAATTCACCTTCCTGCTTGTGTTAAGTTGTATTCCTTCTTTAATACAGCAGCATTTGCTAGGGTGTGTTTTAAATGTGTAGGTTTGAACATTTTTTCCAGTAAGCTGTGAAACAAAATGTATGAACCAATAATGACAAAACTACTAATTTCATAACATTTCAATCATAAAAGGCCAACAAAACTGCTTATAATGCACTAATATCAGTATATATGCACAATCTGTGCAGAAGTAAAAGTCATCTGAAAAATTCACATTAAAGAGAACTATTACTAATGCAGAGGTTGCTGCCGGTGAACAACTTTGCATTTCAGTGTGTCATCTACAAATGCAGTGTCCGCTGCTTTTGAATGATAAATCGCCTATGTTACATTAAAAATATTGGTGTGCTGGTGATATCGGCATAACCTTACCTAAACTAGACCAGTTATATAACAAGGAATGGCTGGCAAATGACAACAGGTTTATAATTTCTAGACATGTAGTCCAGGAGCCCATTAAGGAGCCCAGCCTAGCTCATATTCTCAATTGCTCCAAAACACCAGGATTCAGCAAGCTCTGCACGGTGTTCAGGAATAGTGCAAGAGCTGCTGCATGCAATATGGCTGATGTGCAATCCAAGAACGAGCTCCCGGAACATGCACAAGTGCTCCTACACTATTCCTGCATGGACACCACTGCTATATGCTAATTACACCATTTGCTGGTGAAAACCATGCAAATGAGGTGAATTAGCGATCCAGGAGGCAGGCAGGCGTCTGTGCAGGAATAGTGTAACCTGCAGAAATGTATTCAGTTACTAACCGAATACATTTCTGCAAATTACAAAACAGAGGCATGACAGCTCCAAAGAAAGCATGTATTCAATGTAGTAGAAATGCCAGTGGCCAAATATATGGCCATTGGCATGGGAAATAGTTGCAAAATTATAAAAAAATAACTTATTTTTTGGCAGATTTCAGCCATTTAAGCATAGGGCAGTGGTGCGCAAATGGGATCAGCCTGAAAATATGAAAAAAGTTGGAAATAAGCTTTTAAACCCAAATCAGCATTTTTCCATGATAATCAATGGCATGCATAAGACAACAATAACAGGGAATAGTTGCTAAGGGGAAAGACCCAGTGTGAGTGTGGCAACTATGAATTAGCATTCTGTTTTATGCAAATGAGGGGACTGATACTGAATGTCAGAATTCCTTTCAGTGTTAGCTTGCACCCAACTGTGCAGGTGCAGCAACACCATAGTATAAGTATAAGAGGTAAATTACCTCATAAGAGGGAGTGTCATGCATGCTGTAAGCTTATTGGAGCTCTGTGGCCCGTGTTTGCCCTTAGCTAAGCACAGCTAAGAAAGGGGGTGTGTCTGAGGCTGCCTAGCAGTGTTTACATTGCCTAAACTGGTGTGCATGCCACACACTGGGTTTTAAACCAAAACAAAACACAGGAAATAGCAGCTCGGTTCACATCTGAGCACTGGGTATGCACAGCACACCTCGGGGCTTAAACAGGAAGGCAATGGGAAGGGAAAACAACAGTAGGAAGGCAATCAAGGAGAACTTCTCCAGGTGCATCTAACACTAGGTAAGACTGCAATCCAAATTGTAGCTGGCTACAGATCCCCCATTATGCCCCAAGATTCTCACTACATCTTTCTAAACATACTGGAAAATATTAAGATACAACCAAACACCCTAATACTGGGTGATTTCAACTACCCTGCCATTAACTGGGAAAACTACTCATGTACCAACACCTTTGTCCAACGGTTCTTGGAATTTATAAATTCCAATGCCCTGGATCAACTAATCTATAGTCCCACCAGGGCCTCCAATATCCTGGACCTGGTCATTACCAACATGGGAAATCAATGCTCCACACCAGTGGTCACCCACTTGTTGGTTAGGTCTGACCATAAGTTAATCACCTTTGACATCCACATCCTACCCCCACCCCCCAGTAAGGAAACATCCGTAAAAAAACTTCTCCAAGGCCAACTTCATGCTACTCAAGTCAGAAGTGACAAACTTCATGACACCCATGCAGACGGGAACTGAATGTTTGACTGCCGAATCCTACACTAAAGCACTGTATGAGCACATCCACTCGTGCATGAATCATGCCATCTCAAATAGAACCAAGATGCTCTCCTCCAAAAACAGGAAGCCAATCTGGTGGTCCCCTGTCATAAACAAACTATACAACAGAAGGAAGAAACTGTTGCAGAAAAGAGGAAAATCCCAGGATGCAAAAATACTCTCTTACCAGCCTCTGTAAGAAGCTGAGATCCCTCATAAAATCCTCCAAAGCTAGTTACGAAAATAAAATTGCCAAAGATTCCAAAGACAGCCACAAGGCATTCTATAGCTACGTCAAGAATCTAAATGGCAATGCTCTGATCTGCTCTGAGCTACAACAGAATGGCATTAAATATACTGATCCCAAGGACATTGTCAATATCCTGGCAGATTGATTCAGTGCCAACTTCACCCCCCCTCACCCCCTAAAGAGCCCATCTCAATACTGAAAGATTGCCAAATTCTGGTAATCACGGCCACATAGGTAAAAACATACTCTCCAAAGCTAAGAATACAGCATCCATGGACCAGACAACATCCTGGGCTGTGTACTACATGAACTACAAAATGAATTGGCACTTCACCTAAGTGTCATGTTTAATCAAAGCCTCACCTCATGCTTCGTGCCCACTAAGTGGCGCACAGCTACAGTTATCCCACTCCACAAGGGGGGATCCAACTTGGATCCTGGGAACTACTGTCCCATCAGTCTGATAAGCTTGATCTGCAAGGCCATGGAACGTATTATCATGGAACTTATAAACAAAGACATTGGCAACCTTCAAACACTGGACCCCACCTCGTTTGGGTTTGTGAAGGGCTGATCGTGTCTCCTGAACCTGGCTGACTTCTTCAAATCAGTCTCCAGAGCCGTGGACGAGGGAAAGGCAGTCCACACAGCCTATCTGGACCTCACCAAGGCCTTTGGCACTATCCCCCACTCTGGAATCATAGATAAACTTACTAAGCTGGCCATAAATCCCTACGTCACTTGATGGGTTGCCAACTGGCTTACTGACAGAACCTACACTGTAAAAGTAGCCGACTCCAAATCCAGCTCCAGACAAGTGACAAGTGGAGTACCTCAGGGTTTAATCCTGGGACCGCTCTTGTTTGGCAGCTACTTCTCTGAAGTACATGCCAACACTAAGGGACTCTGGCTAACAAAGTTTGCAGATGACTGCAAACTGGGAGCCATTATTGAATCCCCAAATTATGTGGATATTCTAAAAAAGGGCCTTACAGAAACAGATGCTTTGTGCCAGAGCCATGGGCTCAAGCTCAATGCCAAGAAGTATATAGTTATCCCCTTTGGGAAAAATCATGTACTCGTGAATTACCACATAGGTGGCAGTACACTAAACACAGAAAGTGTGATAAGAGACTTAGGAACACAGGTCGACAGTGGTCTCACCTTCGATAACCACATCGCCATAACAGTCAGGAAATCCTTCTATGTGGCACACCTCATCACTAAGGGCTTTTCATCCAGAAAAAAGGAGGTCATTGTCCCACTGTACTCATCCCTCATTAGACCCATCATAGAGTACAATGCCCCATTTGGTATGTACCTCACAAGACATTGGCAATAACTTGAAAGGCTGCAGAAACACCTCACTAAAAGAATCACAGGCCTAAAGCAGATGCCCTATGCTGACCAACTAAAAAAACTCCACCTATACTCTGTCGCATATCGTCTATTCAGAGGCGATCTCTGGTTAACATACAAGGCCATGTCAAACCCAGAGCTGTTGGACATGCTACACTTAAAGAAATCCCAATCCATCACAGCCAAACCATACAGAGACCTAAACCTTGTCATCACAATGAACAAAACATGCTGGAGGAATAGGTTCCTGACCCAGAGACTCCCCATACTCTGGAATAGTCTGCCCATACATGTCAAGCAGAGTGCCTCCTTGGCCCTCTTCAAAAGGAACCTTGACGACTGGATGGGAGATAGGAAATGTATCCCGGGGATCACGTCAGTCGCCTTGCTAGACAGGGGTCCAGGGAAGTAAATATTGTGTGAAGAAATAACCAGGGAATTGTTATGGCTAGGCTTGTATAGGCCCTAGGGCTGATTGCCTTGAACCAACCTATGAACATATGAACCTATGAACTAGCATATCTGGCAGGTGAAATGTATTAGAATCAGCCAATTACACAAGCAGCAGCCCAGCCCAGCATGCTACTATAAACTATGCAAACACCTTTCACTCTGGTTTTTCCCACAAACTCTACACCACTGGTGTACACAGATGGGGACATTTTACCTGTCAAAACTAACAAAATGTTAGGGGCTGCTGCTGCTCTCATACATCAATATGTGGAAGAGACTGAGGGTGGTGAGGATGAGGATGCTGACAACCAACCCACAGTAAGGAGGAGGAGAAGAGTGTACAGACCCAGGGTAACCTACCAGAAACTACAGGAGCTGGAGATAGTGGAGCACTATAGGGTGGACAGGGACATTTTACAGCAAATTGTTGAGCATTGCCGGCCACACCTCACACACAGAACAAACAGAGGGGAACCCATCCCAGTGGATACCAAGGTATGTGTAGGGTTAAGAATAGTAGCCACAGGTACCTTCCAAAGGCCACCTGGGGATATCATGGGGATCTCACAGGCATCGGCATCCAGGGTACTCCACCAGTTCCTGGAGGCCATGTCAGCACATGCCGGTGAGCACATATATTTCCTCAACACCCATGAGGTGTTGACCAGCAATATTCGTCTCTTCCACCAAATAGCAAAATACCCTGAGGTAGTGGGTGCTATAGACTGCATGCACATACACATCAAAGCACCACCCAGTGAGCAGGGTAGGGTCTACATAAACCGCAAGGGCTTCTCCTCCATCAAGTGCCAGGTTGTGTGCGATTCCTAGGGCATTATTTTGAATGCATGTGCTGGCAGCCCTGGAAGCTATCACGACTCCCACATCTGGCATATGACACAGATGTACCAGGAATTTGCCAGTGGGGCTATCCTATAGGGCCACCTAGTGGGGGATACTGGTTACGCACTGGAACCATGGCTGATGACACCCATTATAAATGCACACACACCCGAACAAGAACTCCATAATGAGGCACATGCACAAACCGGAATCATAACAGAGCATGTGTCTGGGATGCTCAAGTCACGGTTCCACTGCCTGGACATATCTGGTGGAGTCTTGCAGTACTCTTCAGCTATATGTACACAAATGTTCATTGTATGTGCCATGCTACACAATATGATCCTGCAGAAATAGCTGCATCAGGAACAGCACGGGGGGAGGCCACACAGCCCCCCACCACTGCCAAGGCCATCACAGGCACAGAGGGATTTGGAGGAGGAACAACCTGAGCCTGCCCATGTAGGCAAAAAGAGGTGTGCCAAGTATGCCCAGGCTCTGACAAAGAGGCAACGCATAGCACATACACTGACATGGTAAGGACCCAGGGAATGACACCTCCCTCTGACTTGTACATACACTAAAAGGGATGCCAAACATGACACTACCTGCACTTTACCATGTATAGGGAGTGTACTGTGTGCATCTGACATAGTTAGCCCTCCAGCACCATCCTCACTACTGGCACAGCCACAGGGTAAGTCACTCTTCCCATCAATTGCTGAATGGAGTAGCATGTTCTGCTTGTTGTATCTATGGTATGGATTTGAGCATGCAAGGGAATTGGGTGGCTGAATGGGATGGCAACAGATAGTGGACACTTATATGGGCAGCATGAAATCCATAACAAATACTGGTGTCAACAAAGTAGGCAGTACTAGACAAGGCGACATATCCCACTGCAGGACATCTGGTGGACCAAATGTGTGTCCATAGGACACACACATGCATGTCAGTGAGGCTCACATACCCAACAGCAGTCTCAGCCAGCAGGACAGGTGTAGATGACCACAAAGAAAGGCTGTGCTAAGGCCTCCAATTGATGGCAATGGTGAACAGCCCCCCCTACAGACCTACACAGACAGACTATAACAGGTCTGGCAGTTGCATGTTAGTTCTGAAGGGTAAGAAGTCTGAAACTGAAATGTAGGTCAGTAAAACCTAAGATCTGTACTCTACTGATATGCCTCTAGTCTGCATGATAGGTTAGAATACAAAACAAAATGGAAGCCAACAGAATACCTGAAATACCAGTACAGTCATAGCAAATGTTTACAGTTGTCAGGTGTGCCCCCCCCCCCCCAATCCTATGTAGAAATGCAGTAACATGTACATGTGGGTTTAATAACAGTGGAGCACAGATTACCTGAGCTAGCCCAATTTACAGGATAGATTGTTGCATGTGTACAATATGCAGGGGTCCATGTCTTAGGTTGTTGTGTGTTCAATATTGTCTGGAAGTGGTCAGCATGTAGGCATGGAGGGTTGTGTCTCGATGGCCTATGGCCAGTACTGTTGATGACATGGCCATGTTCCAACTGCAGTGCCAACCACAATGCATCTCAGCAATACCAATGTCAGCAGTCGTGTATACTCATTGTCTAGATGTCAATATCTGCCACCATCTGAAAGATGGACATGCCATGAATGTGGGCCCAGACATACACACAGTACACAGGTGGAAGTACCCTAGACAGAGTACATAAAATGTAACTGTCAACTGCACAGACTTTTGGAATTGTACATACAGGTTAGCAGCACATTAGTTGTCTGTGTAGCATGGAATACTGGTAGTCTGGCCAATCACTGGCAGACCACAAAAGGAACTGTTATGAAGTAATGAGAAACTGCCTATGTCCCCACACAAGGCAGCATAAGGGGAATGTAAGTCAGCTGCAAGAAGCTTCCATATCACACATGCACTCAGCTCACCCCCTCATCAGCCACAGGATTATCACAGGTCATATCCCTGCTGTTGGGAATGAATACAATATGTCCCCCACTTCTGTATGGGAATACCCACAGAATGCAGCATGCTGAAGAGGTGTCCCATGCAGGTGTGTCCCTAGCTGTAAGCAGCACCCTGCCAGCATCCAGACCAATGGATTAATATGGACAGGAACTATTGTCATTAACACCCCACACACTTACCTTGTCAGCCCAGGGGAATCCAGTGGCTCACAGCCTGGTAATGTAGGAGTGACAGAATACACTTGCCTGCTACAGATGTGTTGCATCACTACCAAATGCCCTACAGTCCTCTGTCAAAGACCTGTGCCTCACCCTTTCTGCCAATGTATGTTATCTCAATGGGTCCCAACTAACAACATAACACAGTCCACAGAACACAAATGCAAGGCCATATTGACAAATTCCAGTAGCATGCCCACCATGTCCTACTGCATGAACTGTGGACCAACCTCCACATACTGCTGAGATGAAGGGACAACTATAGGGATACTTCTCAGATATTGATCGCATAATGTTAGGAAGAGGATAGAATAACAGAGTGGGAGGGTGTAGATGCATGGATATCATGGAGTGTGTGAAGTCTGAAACTCTCATGTGTGCCCATACTACCCTGCCGCAAACCCAGTAATGGGTAGCTACAAACCTGGTTGTAAACCACAATGTGAAGGGGAACTGACCATATATATGAGCTTCCAGGTAACCTGGGTAAATCTGTACAGCTGAGAGGTATGGCCACAGCAGGATATGGCCATTCTGTTACATTGATATATGTACAAGCAGGGGATCCTCAGCCACCACACCAAGGTGCTGAACCATTTACACAGTCCCAACAGCAAGTGTCTGCAGCTACCCCTCCGAAATGACATGAGTGTGCAAGAATATGTAAGCTGCAAACCACAATACTGGACACAGCTTCATTCATCTTGTATTTCCCAGGAAATAACTGTGAGCAAATAAGTATATCTGTCAGTAGTCAATGACATAATACATCACAGTGTAAAACAATACATATGTCTGAATATCTCTGCTAACACCAACCATGTAACACAAGCAGCACAGGCACAATAGTTACAGTATCCCACTATCTGTCACCTACTGTGACTTCATATTGTCAACCTATCTACAGATATCCTGCAGAAACAGGTTGCTAGCTGTAGGTGTAGAACACCAAATCCTGGACTGGAGTACACCCTACCTAGAATGGATTCACACACTCAGTATAGAAGGTCATACTGCGCATGCTCCTACATTTAGAGAAGTGAAGCCCATGTCTCACAACACAGTGGACTATACATATCTGTCAGCCACAGATATCTGTGCACACACACCACATTGTACACCATTCATGCTTTGTACACACATTGGATAGGAATACTCACACATATCCAAGGCCAACACACTATAATATGTTAAACATACACACACAGAGATCTGGGGAAGAGAGAGACAGACAGTGACAGAGAGATTTCCATCATAAGGCCTGTCTCACCCACCACACATCCACTTGGCCAATATCACATGATGTGCTGATGTCAATCACTGTAGACATTGCTTTTGGTAGCCCTCAGCCCTATAGTGTATGTGGTGCTTGTGATAACTGTGTAACACAATAGTACAAATCAGTATACAACTCGCATCTGTATACCTAGTCCTGTCAAATGTAAAGTTGTGTGTGACTGACTGTTGTGTGTGTGTTTCCAGAAGAATGGTTTATGGCCCATTCACACACACTGCACTTCCCATTGCCCATGTTAGCACTCCTGCTGATGTCAGTCACCTTGAAATAACCCTCTGGCCAAGTCTCAGCCCTATAAGCTGCATGGTACATGCAATAGATATGTAATACTGTTGTGTAGAAAAATAGGTAGGAGTTCTAATCCCAAACATGGCAATTGTGTGTGTGTGTGTGTGTGTGTGTGTGTGTGTGTGTGTGTGTATGTGTGTGTGTGTGTGTGTGTGTGTGTGTGTGTGTGTGTGTGTGTGTGTGTGTGTGCAAGGCACATGCTGCAGTGTGTGTGTGTGTGTGGATATGAATGATTTTGAAGGCATTCACAGTCACTACACCTCCCATTGCCCTGCTTTAGCAAGCTTGCTGATGTCAGTCACCTTGAAATAACCCCTTGGACAAGTGCCAGCCCCATAAGCTCTGTGGTGCTTGCGATAATTGCATAATACTATAGTGTAGCATACTAGTTAGGTAGGATTTCTAATCCCTGAGATGGCAACTGTGAAACTGTGTGTGTTTTTGTGTGAGAAAGTGTGTGCGTCTTTGATAATACCTGATTTTATGGACATTCACACTTGCTACTCTTCTCTTATCCCTCCTTTAGCACTGCTGCTGTTAGTCACCTTCAAAGATACCTGTGGAGAGCTCTTCAGCATATAAGATCTGTGGCGTGTGTGATAACTGTGTAATACCATAGAGTAACATACTAGCTAGGGAGGAATGGAAATTGTGTATGTTTGTGTGAGAGAGTGTGTGTGTCTTTGATAATACTTAATTTTATGGACATTCACACTTACTACTCTCCCCTTACCCCTCCTTTAGCACTGCTGCTGATGTCAGTCATCTTCAAAGATACCTGTGGAGAGCTCTTCAACACGTAAGCTCCATGGTGCTTGCCATAAATGCGGAACAATGTAGTAGCAGTAACTACATAGGTATGGGTTTGAATCTCATCTGTGGCAAGTGTTAGTGTGTGTACATATGTATGCGTGTACCTCAAAGAGTTTGGCCCCATTTACACCCAGTACACATCTCAGAGCCTGACTTTAGCAGTCCTGCAGATATCATTTACCTTAGAAGTACCTGTTGCCTACCCTAAACCATGTCAGGTCAGTAGTGCATGTGGTAAATGTGTAACATAATGGTCCATACAGACTGTTAGAGGTTTGAACCTCACCCCTGGCAAATGTAAATGTGTGTATAGGATAAAATTATGTTTGGGATCTCTCACCCACTACATCACCCAATGCCATTTACAAGAGCTAGTGATGTTCCTCACCTTAGAAGTACCTTGGAACAACATCCATCCTGTAAGATTCATGGTGCGAGTGATAAATGCAGTACACTATAGTAGCAATACATAACTAGGTAGGGGTTTGAATCTCAGTACTGGCAAGTGTGTGTGTGTGTGTGTGTGTGTGTGTGTGTGTGTGTGTGTGTGTGTGTGTGTGATCAGTATCCTGTGTGGAGGTTGCTGTGATTGTGTATTAACAGCATCCACAGTGGAGCTAGTATATGTCACAATGCCTACCTTACAAGGACAACAGATGTCAAACACCGGAGAGGTTGCTGTAGACAATCCATAGCCCTACCTGTGACATTATGGATTGGCGAACAATATAGGCAACCCTTCTATTACTCAAAGAACACCCTCCACCCACGTCCCATACACACACTTGGCTAGGCAACAACCACTATATTGGTAGTTCCCTGCATATTGCCTCACAGATAGTAACCACGGTGTGATTGCAGTGGACTACATGCCTCTTTATCATAACAGTGCCACTGACATCAGAAAATACTTTGGTGTGTTACATCTCCTGTCTGTGTGCTATCCAGCAAGTAAAAGGATATGGCACCATGTTCCATCCCTGAAGTAGGCAAATAAATGCTTACAGTGGCCCTTTTGCTATGTTCCCCACTGGATGCCTGCAAAAACTGTAGAGTCTGCAAATGTAACCCACAAAGGGAATACCATGCCTTATACACATGCCCTGTATGGACAGACGCCACAAACTCCACTGAATACCTGTATCGTGCTGTCAAAGTAGGTGCAAGCACAACCTCAGTTACATAGCCAGGTCTCACCGAATGAGGTCAGGAATGCTACATCAGAAGATTACAATTTGTCCACACAACATGCCCCAGGGACCTGAAGTACACCTCCACACATCAAAGAACATGCGTGTGGGACATGTGCACAACCCAGACACTGTCCATGTTATGGAATATAGATCACATACATGGGAAGCAATGCACACCACTAGCCACCCACAATAGTAACCCAGATGAGTGGATGGTGAATACAATACCCACCACTCCAGGGACTACACCCCTGAGCCACACTGGAGACTATTGTCATGTGGCCTGATGCCAAGGTATTCTCTTTGCCTAGCCTTGTACAGCCTTCACACCCATTCACCTACTATACATCTGTGAAACAATGAACCTATGCATCTCAGTACTGGCAAGTGTGTGTGTGTGTGTGTGTGTGTGTGTGTGTGTGTGTGTGTGTGTGTGTGTGTGTGTAGATGAATACGTTTGGAGCCATTTACACTCACTACATCCCCTATTGCCCTACTTTAGCATGCCTGCTGATGTCATTCACCTTGAAATAACCCTTTGGCAATGTTTTGACCCTATAAGCTATGTGGCGCTTGTGATAACTGCGTAATACTGTAGTGTAGCAAATTAGTTAGGTAGGAGTTCTAATCTTGACCTTGCCAGCTGTGATAATGTGTGCTTTTCTCTGAGAGAGTGTGTGTGTGCGTCTTCGTTGACACCTGATTTTGTGGACATTCACATTTACTACACTTTTCTTACCCCTCCTTTAGCACAGTTGCTGATGTCACTCACTTTCAAAGATACCTTTGGACAGCACTCCAATATGTAAGCTCCATGGCGAGTGCAATAACTGCTTAATACTGTCATAGCAATACATAGTCAGGTAGGGGTTTAAAACTCAGTACTGGTAAGTGTGTGTGTATTCTCTGTGGGTGTTGGAGTGATTGTGTAATGACAGGATCCATTGCAGTGTTGGTTTTGCTACATCATTATATTGAGGACCTGTATGTCCCAAAATCCACATTACAAGAGCAACAGTTTTCAAACACTGTAGAGGTTGTTGTAGACAATCCTCAGCCATAAATGTGTGCAGCCATGTGCAACTACTATGTGACGTATGGATTAGTAAACAATATAGGCAACCATTATAATACCCAGATACTACTCTCTACCCATGAATCATACACAGACACACTTGACTCTTACTCCCTTCCTTTCTCACTTTGTCACCCTCTCTCTCTCTCTCTCTCTCTCTGGTGGATGTTGAAAAGTACATCTGTTTTGCATATACAGCAGCTTGAGTTTTGTAAGCAATGCTCATGATCAGCTGATGGCCTGTGCATGAATTGCAGTCCCCCACTTGATAATTGCATGAGGAACAGCTGTGGTATCATTCCTATAGCCAATTTCATGGAAATACACTCCTATAACTAAACACTTTATGTGGGTGTTGGCCCTTTTCCTTCACTGTGAGCAGGACTTCACGTGGGTGCCTGACAAACAGCATCACAGAGGGTAGTTGGAAATATCTCTTACAACATACACTGTGGAGACAGGCCAATAAACAGGAGGGGGATGTTCCAGACATGGGGACAGAATGTAAGTATTGCTGTTCTACATTTGAAGTAATGTTGGTTTAACAGGGTTTGTGTGGATATTGCTGTTCTACATCATTTAAAGTCTGGCATGACAGTGTTATGTGGTTGAGGAAACTCTCACCTGTAGGGCTATCTGCAGACTTTGGAGTCTTACATGTGGTGTGTTACTCACACATGTCCTATCTTTAGAAATGCAGTAGCATACTCTGATGATTGCAGTCAGTACATGGTGACATCCGTGTGAGTTACTGACTTCATATCCCTCAGAAGAGATATGTTACAACAAACCCTGTTACACCAGGAATCTTCTCAGTTTATCACAGCAATATGTCAATATTGGCCTTGTGTTTGTGTCTCTGTCCCCAAGTTTGTCACCCTTTGTCCATATGTCATGCAGTAAGAGGTGCATATGTACAGTATATCATTATTTACTGACATCATACCTGATAACAAGCCAGTGAGATATCAGAATGCTAGACATGTTATGTATAGTAGGCATTATATTTGGGACAAAACCTGGACATTCTTTTGTAGTCTGTACAGTAGTGAGGTCTATGTACTTATGGTGATTGTTGACAGAGTGTGTATTGTGAATATGTTACTTGTCCTGTTTACAGATTGTGATAGATGTCAGTGTTCCTTGTCTTGTTCTATCTGACATTGCATGCTGCTCTAGTTTCCAGTACCCTATCAGCATATATGTTGTAGGGCCAGACTGAGACATGTGCCATACCACAGTCAGACATCAGACTATGCTGTGTATTGGGTCAGTTTATGTAGGGTTAGTGTGTGAGTGGCAAATATGAGGATGGTTTTGTTCACACAGTCCATATACTGCACTATTAATTAGGCTTACCATAATGTGACTGTGTTGAAAATGGTTGTGGGTATGTACTTTCACACTGGTGTCTGTTACTCTGTGCTGTTACATGCCTGTAGTGCTTGCTGTATTTGCAAGTACATGTCTATTCCCCAAAGGAAACTTGGGTCAGTGTTGTGGCAGTCTGCCTGTAGTTTGCACAGTGGTTTGTGACATGCCTAGCAGCTAAGTGTATTTACCTAGTGTGATGTTATGGCCAGATATTTGTCAGATGTACTGTTGCCTGGCCACCATAAGTGTTGTGTATTTCTGAAAAAGCAGTGGGATGCTGTGAAGATGTATGTCACTAACTAGTGGGAAGTATGTGGGCTTGGGACCGCTGCTCCTCAAGTTAATATGTATTAGGACAGACAAGAGGGTGTGAATGCATCAACTGTGTGAGCTTATCTATTCCAGTATTTGTGTGATATCCCCATTTTCATGGCTGTAAGCATCCACTTTGTCAGGCTTGGTCCACATGTCTTGCACTAAGGAGTTCTGTTTATACCTCTGGACTGACCAGATTGTGTCAGACTGTCCACATTTATTGGTCATATCTCTGCTGTATTCCACAGGATCATTACTATGATTTGTGTGGTACTTCACTATGATGATCTTATGATGTCTGTCAGTAACTGATGGTGTACATGTCAGTATCAGAAGTGACTTCCTACACAACATGTCTGTTGACACAACCCCTATTACTGTAGCAACATTCTACATTTATACCTGCAACACTTACATTACATTCCCTTGCACTAAGAGGTTATGACTATTGGTGCTGAGGTATGACTCCACTACATGTTATGGGCATCTGTTTATATATATATATATATATATATATATATATATATATATATATATATATATATATATATATATATATATATATATATATATATATATATATATATATATATATATATATATATATATATATATATGTATATATATATATATATATATATATATATATATATAATATATATACAAGTGTTGTATATAGCTTCCCAGATGTATCCCACCATATTTATCTGATATCTGTATATTTAGATATAAAAATATGTCTGTTTATTTTGTTGCTAGGCAGAACAAGGACTGTTGGATACAGAGTGGTTAAGGCAGTTTTGAGCAGCTTTAAGTGAGTTTGGGTGGGTTTGCGTGAAGCTAAGCGGTGCTAAAGTACAGTTAAATGAAAAGGCACGTACACCATGTAGGCTTCGCTTACCAGTGTGCAAATGTGCTTAGCATTTACATTTAAGCAATGCTTACACCTGCTAAGCATTGCTCAGCCGTGATAACCAATGATCACATTCCAGTCTGATAAAATAGCAGGGGAAATGACATCTTTAATAAGTGTATTTAATTCCATGTACATAACATGTTTCTATGTGCTGTCATTACAGTAGCAAGGGGTGTGAGTATACTGTATGGGACACCTGACTATACATGGCTAGTACAACAATCTTTTCTCTTTGTATGTATTTCATACATGGGTAGTATCCCAGGTTATATGCAGTCACACTTGCATGTATTGTATCATTATGTTACTGCTTTTAACAGTGCTTTCCCAAGTAAGAATAGATTGCAGATTGTAGTACTGGAACCATACACCCCTGCATGCAAAGCTGGACTCTGAGTACTGACCATCGTGTTCTTGGTGTGTGAGCTGTATGTTATTAAGTATCTGCTACTGGATATTGATCTATGTGGATATTAACTGTAGAATACTATGTGTTTAGGACATGTCATTGAGGGCTGCTGTCATGTAGTTATGGCATACCCACCAGTGTCAGATGTCTGTCTGTCAAAACATTAATCCTAATGCATAACCTGTTGGCTAGCTGATTTCTGTCTGTCCTCTGTACAGATGTGCAGATGTCAGGTATCCATCTTGGCTCCTTACAGACAATCTATGACTGACTGACACTGACATGTCTGCCCAGCTGTGTTATGAATGCCACAGCTAGGAAACCCCACTCTGTATGCACCACATGCCATGGATACCTCAACCAGACTACCACAGTCAACAGAACGTGCTTGGGTACAGGTCTGTAACCCAGACACTGGCCATGTTATGTAACATATGTTGCATACATGTCAATTGTAGCACCTCACTGGCCCTCTGCAAGAGAAAACCAGATGATTGGATGTTGAATTTAACTGTCACCCTGGGGATCACTCAAGTGGTATCAGTTGATAGATGGCCTGCTGACAAATGTCAGGTGGCATGATGCCAGTGTAACCACATCCCCTACTCTTCTCATTTCTCCACAGACATTAGCCTGGTACACATCTAGGAACACCTGCACCTATGGATCCCAGTACTGACAAATGTGTCAGTGTGCATTACTGAGAATAACAGTGTCTGTGTGTTTGTAAACTTGTAGTTGACAATACCCTGAGGGCCTTCTCACCCACTACACTCCCCATTGTCATACTTAGAAATGGCTGCTGCTGTAATTGATGTTAAATGCACCTTGTTACACTCTTCACCCTATGGACTACCTGGAGCTTGCAGTACCAGCATAACACTGTTCTACAAATGTGTAGATAGGTGTGAGTTACCGTATGAGTCCTGGAAAGTGTGTGTATTGTGTGAGTGTGTATATTTGTATGAGACAGCATTTTGAGGCCACATTCTCCAAATACAATAAACCTTGCCATACATTATAAGGGATACTGATTTTGCTGACAGTAGGAGAGGCATGACAAACCCTCAGCCTACTATCCCTGTGGCATGTGCAATAAATGCATATCCCTGTAGTAGCACTGATTAGATAGACAAAGGGTTGTATTGCAGTCCTGGTCAATGTTTGATTGTGGGTATGTCAGAGCATTATGAGTACAATATCTAATGTGAGGTGTGGGTGCTGGGTATACTGTCCTTATACCATGGTACCCCCAGTACATGTCCCAAGGTCTACTGTATGAGGACCACTGTCAACATCAACCATACAGGTAACTGATTACACTATCCAGCCCAATGACGTGTGTGCTGTGTGCAAATTCTCTGTAACAGAATGGACTCACTGACAAGGTAGGTTAGCACTGCTAAACCCAGGTCTGTCAGATGTGTCTATGATTGTTATGTGTATGTCAATGTGTATATGACAGTATGTCATACTATGTATTGTTCATTAACACCCAGTACATCCCCCATTACCATACTGGTGATGTTCTTCACTTAACATGAAACTTGGGACACACCTCATTCTAAAAGCTCTGTGGTGTGTGCAATTAAGGCCAAACACATTAGTAGCAATAAATACCTAGTTAGGGGTTCTACTCTCACTTTCGCCAAGTACGTGTGTGTGTGTATGTGAAGGGATCTACTTCAGTTTGCAGAAAATACATGCCCTAGGAGATCATTTGTCTGAGAACTAACTGGCAAAAGCTAACATTTCAAAGGAATCATCTTGTGGAAATTCATTCCATCAAAACTAGTAGTAGATGTGTAAATGCCCTCTTCCCCACTGTACAGCTGTACAGCGATACTGGAGTTGGTATATATAGTTGGGTGTAGTTGTTGTAGGTACAGCCACCATCATTGGGGTTATTGCTGTGTGTATCCCCCCACTAAGTCTGCTGTTATACTATGCAGTTTATGTTAACAGGTTGAGTAGTTGTTAATCATACTATGTGTGGTTCTACTCCACCCCACACCCTACAAAGTAGAGGACTGTGCCACCCACACCAGCACACCTATGTTTACCAACTCTAGGATTGCACTACATTGGGGAAGAGGACATCTACTCTGCCAGTACCATCATCAAGAACATTAAACTGGCAGACTGATTATTTACTGATGTGATGTTTTGCCTATTTTGTCTTGGTGGAATTACTTAGGCCAAAATGAATTCACTGCAAAATTAAGTAAATTCATGTGTACAGTATTCTCTGTGTATTGCATCCACACCAAAGCCTCTGTATGTGTGTTTCATTCACAAACATTTGATGTATGCCACCCAGTACACTTACCATTGCCCACTGTAGAAGAGCTGCTGACATCAGCCACTATGCACTCACCTGTATACACCCCTCAGACCTATCAGCCATGTAGCACATGCAGTAACTGTTATACAGACCTGTTACTTGTGTTCAGCTGTACCCAGGATATGACACAGTCAATGTGTCACCACAGTGCCATACCCCTTGTAGGAAAGGACAGAAGACCAACATCCTGCTGACACAGACACCTACAACACAAACTGAATACATTATAGAGACCACAATCAGTCAGTGTTAATAACAGCTATAATGCGTCATGGCTGGACAGCTACACACACTGACATGTAAGCATTAAACATTCCAGCTAAAAACAAGTTAAACAGCATTACATTGCTAAACCTTAGTACATTCACCCTGTGCATCAGAACCATATTAGCATGTCCCTGCATCGATGGTATGGATGACAGGGATGTGGCACAGGTATCATCATATGCACAGGGTGTGTTGTGGGCTTTTCCAGAGACTTAGGCTGAGTCATTTGGTTGACATCATGTGTGTGTTTTAGGGGGTTCTTTATCAATTCGGCTGTGCAGATGTGGTGTATGTAGGTATGGAGGTGCCCTAGCTGTGTTGGTGATGAGTGTGTGTATGTATGCCCACAGTTCTGCCATGTGGCTGCCTTATACAAGGGTTTGTTGAACAGCTGCAGACTGTACATGGCAGGGTATACAGTTCACCATGTCTGGCCAAGGACATGGGAACTGTGCCTTCCAGGGGTTCTATGGGCACTACCAGGTAGAAGCCCAGATATGTTACTCTCCCCTGATGATGGCAAATGTCTGATGGATCCACGTCACTGTTGGGACCAGCCAGGACCACGTGCACATGGCCTGCTGCGTTGTGGTGTGGAGAGCACCACCCCCTGCAGTGCTGGTACTGCCACAACAGGACCGGCTAACTTGTTGCGTGTCCACATAGATCTCCACCTTGTTGGTGTTGTTGACCTTTGTCCATGTGGCTGATGCCCTACTCCCACCATATGCTCTAACACAGACACCACACAGTTGAGGATTCCCATTATCTCACCCAACTGTCTATCCAGGACCTCTGCAAAATAACGGTGGGCACCTGCAAAATCACAGATGTTGTCAAGTACAGCAGAATGAGTAGCCCTCTGGAGTCTCAGACTTTGTCTGGTGCAACGTTCCATACATGACTCTGCCTCCATGATGGCCCAAAACATGCGTCTGGTGACACCTGCTGTGGCACTTCTGCCAGGGGCATGAAGGCCAGCAGCCCTCCTATGAGCACCCCTGTACATCTGCCTGTGTGATACCTCACCAGTCATCTGGCTATGGCTGCTGTTTACAGACACACTTGCCATAGTCCCCATACTGTCCTGTCCCATGTCACCACCCGCCAACTGTCCCTCATGTATGGCCACTGGTGATGGTGTATGTATAGGCATTGTGACTGTGTGCGAGGATTGGGTGGATAAAAGTGGGATGTCAACCGATGGCACAACTTCAGCCCCTGACAACCCTGCCTGTGCCTCACCATACCTATCATCATTGTCAGAGTCTGTATGGACACTAACATCAATTTGCCTGCAGGAGAGACCCTGACCCACCTCACCACCTGTCAGGGGAAAATAAAAAAATGTAATTTAAGACCTGTACATTATTGCTTGCCTCTACACACACACACACACACACACACACACACACACACACACACACACACACACACACACACACACTTACAAGTGAGGTGGCACAAAGACATTACACAGACCTCTCATTACCCAACAGTCAACATGCCTGAAATATGGCACTCAACAGCATGCACTGCAGCTATACTCAATCCTTGTTACCAACATTATATATCTCTGTGATGTATGAGTTGTGTTAGTAGGTGATGCCCCTTCCCCTGAAACACATTGCACCCATGTACACAGTATTGCTGTACACCTGTACAGCACCCTGGCATGTACCGTGCACCATACCTCACAAGTGTACACACCATTGCTGAATGTGTATATGTGTGGCAGTTATGTTTGCTCTATTGCTCACAGCCCCTATGTGTTTGTCTGACACATACATGGGATGATATGAGGACTGATGTCAATAGTTAATGCCTGACCTATGATTTGCAGATCTCATCATCAGCAGTGCATGTATGAGTAATAAAATCTGATTACACTGACAACCTTCAAAGCTTACTGTGGATATGAGGAGTGTGCACACCCTTGTTGACATGCCAGCCTCTTCCATGATATGCAAAGGGGCCACAATACTGCATATGTTAACATTGCACACACCTGATATGTGACATATGACCTGTGCAATCAAATGCAGTATCAAACAAATGTGTTAGTCGTGCAGATGCTGATTGAGATGCATACAATATGTGGGTTGCATAAGTGTACACACCCTTAACACAATGGTTTGTTGCAGCAGCTAAGTGAACTACAGCAGTCACTGTTCCTGGAAGGGGTACACTAGCATGGTCCATCTTCACTTGCCATTATTTGGTCACTCCACCCTACAAATGTCCCCCAACTCTGCAGGATTGCAAGGTCAGCTCATGTGCACAGCCCTTGGAGGTCACACAGTGCCTTCACTATTGCTGTGGAGTCAGGGTTATGTCTGGCACAATTCATGATCTTGGCTTTGTTCAAATACAGCCATTCTTAGTGAGCTTTGGATATATGCTTCAGTTCACTGTTGTGTTTCAGGATGACACCCCTCTCCATCCTCAGCCTTATGGCAGATGCTTGACAACTATGGGCTACACATGAATGTCATTTTGCAGTGTTCAAATTCAGAACATCATGTCTACCGGCCTAGTTCCTGCTAATGAACAGCAAACCTAAAAGTATACACTAGCACCAGCAAGGTAAAAATGGGGATGCTGGGCCTGAGGTGGAGTGAGGTGCTGCTTGTACACCACATGTATCTTTATTAATACTGTCTGTAGGTTTCAGCCTTGGTCTCAGTACACCATTACACATTGCAACACATGCCTTTGGGAGACTTGATGTTATGCATATGCTACCTGTAGAGAGCCCTGGATGATGTTTCCTTTGAAACAACTCTTCCATCTGATTCTCCTAACCCATAGGCCACACTTATGTAGATTTCAGGTGATTGTCAACACAGGCAGTACTTGCTAGATATTCCTACAAGCTCTCAGTGTTGCTGCATTTTTCTGGGCAGCCTCAGTGACCAGTTTGCAACATGTGTTGTCATCTGTCTTGGATGGTCATCTGTTTATTTTCTACATTAATGTTGTCCCATACTTCATACACATATACATGACTGTCTGCACTGTTTACCATGGTATATGCAATGGTGAGGTAAGGCTACTTCTCCTAGTCCTGAGTACTACCTTTCGGATATGGGATCCATTCCATGGTTTGTAAGATTTGTGTAAGCCATGGCTGTCTCTGTTGCAGGTAAGTGGGCAAATGTCATGGGCATACTTTTTGGACAGCAGACCATTACTTGGTGTGACATTGAGGCCCTGTACTTGATGGAAGGTGTGTACTCAAGAAGAGTGAATGATGTCAGTACCTGAAAAGCTGCTTTCACAATATGTTATTTGGAGTGTGTGCACACATATGCTTCCAGTGTTTGTTAAGGTATGTATTCCCCATATTTGTTGTCCAAACATAGGATTCCATATTACACATTCATTGGTCATGTTAGGATCACATTACAGGTTATAAAAGATGTGGAATGTGGTATTGTGAATTGCTGTTGTTTAGATCAGGAACAGTTGCTATTGTAATAGTGGTGTATACACTGTTGTAGCCACTGTATAAGGGTAAGGTTTCAGACATGTCCCTACTGTAGGCCATTTGTCCCAATATTATGTTCATCTCTGTCCACACATCTTGTATAGACAGGTTGTTAGGTATAGTGCAGGACTCTTACATACCCTTCAAATATTCCACCATGATGACCACTGTGATGCAATGCAGTTAACAGCAACAATAAGTGAACATGTACAACATGATTTATGGGTAGGTGTGTTAAATGTGTGCATGGCAAATACCATGGCCATAACATGGCCAGTGTATTGACAAACCTGAACAAAACAACTCCATACTCACCAGCTACAGGCTGCTGCCCCAATTGTATACCAAGAGGGACCTACATAGTTGTGTGAGAGACGTAATGTCAGTAACCACACCTGTGGCATTGGTACAGGGTGGGAGCAGCATTTCAGTACATCAACAGTACAAATACACAATACTAGAGATTCATATTCCAAAGAGATTATGCACATCTGGTCATTACTACACTGCAGCAACAAGCTATGTTATCTGACATATGCATGAAGATAATTTACAGATGAAGATGGATAAGTGGTCTACTAATGTGCCCTGGGGCCTTACCTACATGCTCCTCATCCATTGTGTGGGTGGCACCCACCTCCACAACCCTATCTTCAGGTTCCTGGCTTGGCTGGCAGGCAGGTGCCCCAAGGCTGGTGAGGAGCTCCTCAGCCTTTGTCAGTTTGGGGTGGATGACATGACCCCCACCTGTGGCTAGCTGGTCCCTCCTAACTGAAGCAGCATGCTGACGGGTGTGGTGGATCAGATCAGTGCACCGATGATGCACCTGCTCATAACTGCACTTATGCAGGCCAACATAATTTACCCTGTGGATGAGCTTGTTCCACAGGCTGGTCTTCTCCTGCAGATCATGGGCCCTGCAGCCAAGTAGGGTGCCATGATGTAATATGATGAAGTTTATAATGACATCATTTTCTTGGGGTGTATATGCAGGGAGCCATTCACGGGACAAAAAAGGTCAGAGGACCTCATACTGCAAGGATATAAAAGTTGTTAATTGCCATATCCCCCATATCTGCAAAAATAATCAAAACACACAAATCAGTGGGTATGTTTATACCAAACCTACTGTTGGGACATATATCCTATTGTTCAACAAATATTGAAATGTGTTTCTATTCATGTTCCATGTTGAAACACTATCATTGGTAGCCTGTTGCTATCAATGTAAACTGCATGCCATTGTAATGGCCACTGTGGTTCCATATATGCATGTGTTCTGTTTGCTATGCAACTGTCCAAATCTGGTGTTTTGGGTTAATGGGAATATTTATGCATGCTGTTATAACTAATCCTGGATTGTGTTGACTATTACCAACCCATATATGTTGTGAAATTGCAACCCCATAGCATGTTTGGGAAAGCCATTCCCAGTGGCCCTACCTCTCTCACCTCATCTGGCCATGTCAAAAGACCCCAGCATGTGTGGGATCCACCCCTGGACCTCCTTGTCTACTGGTCCTGCACTACCTATAGGTGGAAATGCCTCAGGGGATGGGGCTCATCTCCCCCAGGAGCAGGTGTGGATAGGATCCTGTCACCTGAAGTCAGGTCCAGGGTCTGGTGCGTACTGAGCTCTGCAGAGAATTGGGAGATCTGCTACGCCAGCTTGAGGGCCATGTGGTGCATTTAGAGGGTCAGCCTGCCCATCCTGATCAGCCCCCAACACAGGCACATTCAATTTGGACACTCAAACCCCTGAGAGTGGGGTGAGGACAACAATAATGTGTTGTGAAGCCAATTAGACCTGATTACATGTGTCCAGTGGACATGTGTGCAAAATGGACAGCTATGCATGGGGAACATTTTTTTTGGAACAGATTGCCCTTTTTTATTTAAGGTGAGAGTGTGATGTTGGGGAAGGATAGTAGGTATATTTGGGGAAATAGGTTGGGTCACAAGACAGACAAGACAGGCAAAACAGCATACAGGAGTGGTATATGACACATGCTGGGGGTACACACCTTGGACAAGGAGGGGTGTTTGGAAATTGGAAGCCCATGAGCCCCCAAATGGAAACAGTGGGACTGAGGTCCCCACCCATGGGCAGTCTCCACTGCACCTTCACGGCCCCAGAGGTGGCTGTGATGGGGGCTGAGCAGGAGGGGCAGGCTGACCCTCTAAATGCACCATGTGGTCCACAAGCTGGCATGGCAGATCTCCAAACTCCCTTCGGAACTCGCTATGTACCAATCCCCACACCTGACTTCATGTGACAGGATCATATCTGTGCCCGCTCCCAGGGGGGACAAGCCCCATCCCTTGAGGTGGTTCCAACCAAAGGTGGTGCAGGAGGAGCAGACAACGAGGTCCCGGGGTGGGTCCCAGATGTGCTGGGGCCCAGTGTCATGGCCAGATGAGGTGGGAGAGGTAGGTCCACTAGGACCGGCCTTCTCAAACATGCTATGGTGTTGCAGATGTTCTTCTTGTTTCACTGTTGCAGTTATCACATTTGGGTTGTCCCTGCTGGGGTAGCTCTCGGCTGGCCTGAATACCAGAGACTTAGTATTTCTGCGTTCATTGCTGTCACTTGAAGACTGACGTCAGGTCATCAGGAGTATAAAGGAAGGCAGCCGACACCATTACATCAGTCTTTCTTGCCACGGAGCCCAAAGCAGAAGCAGTTCACACAAGTGCCGGTCAGCTGTTACCTGAGTTTCATTTCTGAATTGAAGTTGAAGTCTTCGAAAGTTAAGTACCCTGTTGGGGATCCTTTTTTCTTGCACTAACTGATGTCAGACAAAGTTAATAATTGTCTTGCCTGTGGAAAGCAGATACCAGACTGAGACTTCCATTCCTACTGCGTCACTTGTCTAGGCTCAGACCATGACGTCCCTCATTGTCGGTTCTGTGCTTTGTTTAATGCAGAACTGTTTGTCATTGGGCGCTTATTGTAGCCAGTTTTTTCCATTTACAGTCCTCAAATTCTGATATGGCTTCTGTAAGCCATCCAACAGCTGACCTTCTGAAAAAATGTAAAGATAAAGACAGAGACGGACCGCACGGGACTAAACCTTTCGACGATGCTATCGCCAAGCTGGTCATCAGTCCTCCAGAATTCAGTGAGGATCTTCCGCAGCCCCTGATGCCCACTTCAGTTAATTCACAAGCCTCTAACGAGACCCTTTCAGAGTCCGGTATGCCGCAGAACTCTTCTTCGTCTAAGGATCCTGCAGTCATCTCTACCTTGGATGGGTCTGGAACCGCTGTGCAGGCACTGGCTTCTGAAGAAGTCCTTTGCAACACCGAATCCAGACATAAACCGATGCCTTCTTTCATGGCTACTGTTCTTTCTAAACCAACTGAGTTCCTTAGGCCCAGGGGTCGAACCACCCCAAGAGTCACCTTCCAGACATTCTTTGGTGCCTGCTCTCTTGCCTCAGTCACAAATGCTTAGAAAACAACTGAAATAATAGACAAATAAATATTTCTATGTATGCCAACTGTGTGTGGTGTCCTGTCCTTTGCATTGTGTGTGGTTCATGCAATAATTCTCATTTGTAGGAAAGAATCAGACACTGGCCATTTGAAAAGGTGGCAACTGTAGGAATAATGGCTGTTTGATATGCTGTGCACCCTCTATATATACTCTTTTTAAATATATATAAGTATTTATATATTTATATGTGTGTGTGTATATATATATATATATATATATATATATATATATATATATATATATATACATTGTGTGTGTGTGTGTGTGTGTGTAGGTATCATTAGAATGTTTAGTGTTTCCACATTGTACATTCCCTATGGTAGACTGTTCTGCATGACATGTTAGAGAAATCATCCCACCATCTTAAAGCTGTGATGGCTTGCTGGTAACTTGTTGTGGCTATGTTGTGCAGGGATCTGAGTTCAAGACTTGCAAGTGCTTGTTATTTTGTTGCAAGGCACATCAGTTCAGCTGTGGAGGAAGGGATAATGGCAATAATTACAAGAGATCCCTATTTTGGGCCCCTTCATCCCCATTAACAGTGCCTTTGGTCAGATGTTTTGCAGTGAGAGGTTCAGAGTGTGGATCTGATGTCCGAATGCAATACATACATATATATATATATATATAAATATATATATATATATATTTATATATATATATATATATACATATAGACATATTTTATATATATATATATATATATATATATATATATATATATATATATATACACACACATGTATGTCTACATATATACATACATACATACATCTACATATATAAATACATTTTTCCTACTGTTGAATGACTGTGCTGTATGATATGTTTGAGAAAACATCACACTTTTCTACAGTTCAAATGGCTTAGTGGCAACTTACTGCACTTATGGTGTACACGGTCCTGGGCTTGAGACTTGCAAGGGCTGATTATTTTGTTGCTGGACAGAACAAGGGATGTTGGATACAGAGTGAGTAAGGCACTTTTAAGCAGTTGTAAGCGTGTTTGCGTGGGTTTGACGGTGGTACGCAATGATAACTTTCGGTTAAATATGCTTGCAGACAGCCTGACAGTGCTTAATCTGTGTAGCCATTGCTTGCCACGGTGCAAACAGGCTTAAACCTGCTTACTACTGCTTAAAAGTGTTTACTCTCACTTACCCGCCACACTAATTTCTTTAAAAGAAGAGAAAAAAGGGGTGATAGGAAAGTGGTGAAAAAGGGGGCACAAAGAGGGAAAGACAATAGGGAAAGTACCTAGGGATGTGCAGGATGGGTGTAGGAAAGGTCAATGGCTTTCCATTTCTTCTACAGCAACAGCTGTGCATATATACTGAATTTGGAAGTAGATTTGGACACTCAACCCCCTGAGAGTGGGGTGAAGACAACAATAATGTGTTGTGAAGCCAATTAGACCAGATTACATGTGTCCACTGGACATGTGTGCAAAATGGACAGCTATGCATGGGGCAAATTTTTTTTTGGAACAGTTTGCCTTTTTTTTATTTAAGGTGAGAGTGTGATGTTGGGGAAGTATAGTAGGTATATCTGGGGAAGTAGGTTGGGTAGGAAGACAGACAAGACAGACAAGACAGCATCCAGGGGTGGTATATGACACATGTGGGGGGTAAACACCTTGGACAAGGAGGGGTGTTTGGAAATTGGAAGCCCATGAGCCCCCAAATGGAAACAATGGAACTGAGGTCCCCAGCCATGGGCAGTCACCACTGCACCTTCACCGCCCCAGAGGTGGCTGTGATGGGGGCTGAGCAGGAGGGGCTGAGCAGGAGCTCGCTATGTACCAATCCCCACACCTGACTTCGTGTGACAGGATCCTATCTGTGCCCGCTCCCGGGGGGACAAGCCCCATCCCTTGAGGCGGTTCCAACCAAAGGTGGTGCAGGAGGAGCAGACAACGAGGTCCCAAGGTGGGTCCCAAATGTGCTGGGGCCCAGTGTCATGGCCAGATGAGGTGGGAGAGGTAGGTCCACTAGGACCGGCCTTCCCAAACATGCTATGGTGTTGCAGATGTTCTTCTTGTTTCACTGTTGCCGTTATCACATTTGGGTTGTCCCTGCTGGGGTAGCCCTCGGCTGGCCTGAATACCAGAGACTTAGTATTTGTGCGTCGGTTGCTGTCACTTGAAGACTGACGTCAGGTCATCAGGAGTATAAAGGAAGGCAGCCAACACCATTACTTCAGTCTTTCTTGCCACGGAGCCCGAAGCAGAAGCAGTTCGCACAAGTGCCAGTCAGCCGCTACCTGAGTTTCATTTCTGAACTGAAGTTGAAGTCTTCGAAAGCTAAGTACCCTGTTGGGGAGCCTTTTTTCTTGCACTAACTGATGTCAGACAAAGTTAATAATTGTCTCATCTGTGGAAAGCAGATACCAGACTGAGACTTCCATTCCTACTGTGTCACCTGCCTAGGCCCAGACCACGACGTCCCTCATTGTCGTTTTTGTGCTTTGTTTAATGCAGAACTGTTTGTCATTGGGCGCTTATTGTAGCCAGTTTTTTTCCATTTACAATCCTCAAATTCTGATATGGCTTCTGTAAGCCATCCAACAACTGACCTTCTGAAAAAATGTAAAGATAAAGACAGAGACGGACCGCACAGGACTAAACCTTTTGACAATGCTATCACCAAGCTGGTCATCAGTCCTCCGGAATTCAGTGGGGATCTTTCGCAGCCCCTGATGCCCACTTCAGTTAATTCACAGGCCTCTAATGAGACCCTTTCAGAGTCCGGTATGTCACAGAACTCTTCTTCGTCTAAGGATCCTGCAGTCATCTCTACCTTGGATGGGTCTGGAGCCACTGTGCAGGCACTGGCTTCTGAGGAAGTCCTTTGCAACACTGAATTCAGACATAAACCGATGCCTTCTTTCATGGCTACCGTTCTTTCTAAACCAACTGAGTTCCTTAGGCCCAGGGGTCGAACCACCCCCAAGAAACCACCTTCCAGCCATTCTTTGGTGCCTGCTCTCTTGCCTCAGTCACAAATGCTTAGAAAAGCAGAGGACTTTATCATGCAGATTAGGGGAAGCCAAGCCACTTCCTCAAAAAGAAAAAGAGATCTGTCTCCAGACATTTTGTCTGAAGAAGAGTCAGATGAATCTGATGCATCTGACTATGAAGACCTGCATCCCATTTCTGCATATGAGGATTCTGATGCAGAGGAATCTATTCCTTCAGCCTCTCCCCCAGAGGATTTTTCCTTTGGGGAAACCCTGCATACTTTAAGGGAGCATTTCAAATGGGAGAGTCAAGACTACCCACAGTCTAAAAAGAGACTGTGGCAGTTCCTGGACCTTCCACAGCACAGGCCCTTAGCCATCCCCCCAGTCCTAGATGTGGTAGATGATGTGTTCCTTGAATCCAGCTTGACTCCAGATGCCCTCCCTCCTGCTCCCAGAAAGCCAGGCAGGTACTACAGAGACCCTGAGTCTCACAAATATCTCTTTAAAAACCCAACAGCGGACCCTGAGGTCATTACTCAAGTCCGAAAAGGGGTTAAAGCTACTTCAGCTAAGAATACCACCCCCTCAGACAGGGATTCCAGCGCACTGGACAGATAGGATAAAAAAGTATACACTTCAGCTACTCTTGCTATTAGGGCACTCAACTGTCAGTTCCGTATGCTTAAATATCATCAACATACCTTGGAACTCCTTAAACAAAACATTTCCTCCTTTTCTGCATGAGCAGATTCTAAAGATTTACAGGAATTAATGCACTCTGCTAGTCAAGTAACTAAACACACTTTGCACTGTGGTTTTCATGCCATAGAAGCTTCTTGCAGGGCAGCAGTCACTAGATTTGTCATTATAAGACATGCATGGCTTAAGGAACAACCCCTGCCAGACCATGTCAAATCAAAATTGTTGGATGTACCCTTGCACAAAGATAACTTGTTTGGTACTAAAGTAGAAGTATTAAAAAAGATGGAAGAAAAAGCAAAATCTATGCAGACTGTTATGGATTTCTTACAGGTACAGCCCCCTAGGTTCAGCAGGCATTTTCCTTCCAAGCACTGGTCCTTTCCTGCACTTAGTAAACAGGGCCAGCCTAGGCCCCGTGCAAGCAGACCTCCAAGGCAACAGTCCCATGGGTTGCAGAGATCTAAGCAGTGGGCTGCCTCCACTTCAAAGCCAGGGAGTTCTAAGCCACCCCCTTATGGCAAAAACTCACACTGACTTACCCCCTCTCCACCTCACTTCTCCCCACCATAACATACCCCTAGGAGGAAAACTCTCCTTTCACTCAAGCACATGGGCCACTATTACCAAGGACCAATGGATTCTGACCATTGTGTCTCAGGGTACAAATTCTCCTTCCACACCCTTCCAACCCCAAAGAGTTCCCAGATCTACCACCAAATTAGTGGGCAGAGGCTCAAAAGCAAATCAATACCCTGCTCTCCTTGGGAGCAGTACAACACATTCCTGCAAAGCAGATAGGCCAAGTCTTCTACTCCAGACTTTTTCTGGTACCCAGAAAAGAGGGCAGCTGGCACCCCATCCTCGATCTGTCCATTCTAAACATTTTCCTGGTGATCCCAAAATTCAAAATGCTCACCCTCCAGCAGCTGCTACCCATGCTGTCAAAGGATGCTTGGCTAGTCACCCTGGACCTAAAAAATGCCTACCTCCACATTCCCATCAGGGAGTCCTGCAGAAAATATCTTCACTTCGGGGCAGGATCTCAACACTTTTAGTTGTCTGCACTTCCCTTTGGCTTATCTACTGGTCCCAGAGTTTTCACAAAATGCCTGGCTCCGGCCATTACTTATTGCAGACAAAGAAATATTCAAATTTAGCCCTACTTAGATGACTGCCTTATTCAGGTAGACAGCCAGGAAAAGCTGGTCAAAGACCTGGCCTTTGTAAAGGACCTACTATCCTCCTTAGGGTACACAATCAACAAAAAGAAGTCCAAACAGATACCCACCAAAAGGATAATCTTCCTGGGAGCAAGTCTGGACACAGCATCCCAGATGGCAAGCCTAACACCACAGAAACAAAGTTTCCTATCAGCTTGCTTCTCTCAACTGGCCACTAGGCCCCAGCTTTCTGCAAGGGAAATCCTGCAAGCCCTGGGGTTCATGGCATTTTGCATACTCCTTATTCCATATGCCAGACTGCATATGAGGAAACTTCAATGATACCTAAAGAGCCTTTGGTGTCAACACTCTCAAGCTCTGGAAACTCTTCTACCTATTATTCCTTGCCTGAGGGAAGAATTTCTTTGGTGGGCAACAGCTTGTTCCCACAACAAAGGACTGCCTTTTTCCCCACACCACGCTGCCCAGACCCTCACCACAGACACATCACAATACACTTGGGGTGCACACCTGGATGGCAGGTGCATACAAGGTCAATGGAACCCCCAGCAACCCCCCCTGCACATCAATCTAAAAGAGATGATGGCTGTGCAGTAGGCCTTGATAGCTTTCAAACCCCTTCTCTCTCCAGGGTTCTCCTGATCAAAACAGACAACACCAGAGTGATGTGGTACATCAACAAGATGGGAGAGACTCACTCCTACCCGCTGTGCAGGCTGGTCATGACCCTATGGTTCACAGCCTCTTCCATGCATCTACACCTGTTAGCACAATACCTGCCAGGCTCTCTCAATTCCCTGGCAGACCAATTAAGCAGAAAAGTGTTGGACCCCCACAACTGGCAGCTCAACAGAAACACCTTCTTACTAATAACTCAGAAATGGGGAACCCTGGAGGTCGACCTCTTTGCCTCCCACACCAACAATCAGCTCAGGAAATTCTGCACCAGGGAGCATCACTGCATGGCATGGAAGGTAGATGTCCTGTCCTTCCCCTGGGTAAACTTCTCAGTCTATACTTTTTCTCCCCTACCCCTCATTCCCAAGGTACTGATCAAAATAAGGGAGGAAAAACCAAGGACCATTCTCATAGCTCCAGACTGGCCCAGACAGCACTGGTACCCCTTGCTGCACAGCCTGTCCCCACTGCCCCATGGAATCTTCCTCAGGTTCCAAACCTCCTAACCCAGAGGGCAGGGGACTTCATGCTCCCCCAATTGCAAACACTCAATTTGTCATCTTGGCTTATAACCTGACCCCTAACCAATCTTCCCTCCTCAGTAAACAGTTTCTGGATGTTATCCGAGAGGCCAGACGCCCTAGCACCAGAAAGTCTTATGCAGATAAATGGAAAAGGTTCTGCACCTGGATCCAGGCTAAGGGAGCCAATACAGCACAGCCCTCCATCCCTCTCATCCTGGACTACTTATCTGATCTACTACACAGTGGTCTCTCTTTCTCCTCTATAAAAATTCATTCCTCTACTATTTCCACTAATTTCCCCACTGAGCAGCCTCTTTTTCACACCCTCTAATCAAGCAGTTCCTCAGAGGGGTTAACAACTCTAGGCCCCATTTGAACCAGCTTCTTCTGCAGAACTAAAATTTCTCTCCTGGTAGACAGCCTTCCTCCTGGCCATCACTTCAGCCAGAAGAGTCTCTGAGCTGCAAGCACTCATGGCAGTGGAACCCTTCATCATCTTCCATGCAGACAGGGTATCCCTCAGAACTAATCCATCCTTCATGGCTCTCAACCAATCCATCCATTTGCCCCACCTTCTTTCCTAACTCTCAAAACAAGGGGGAAAGGACTCTGCACTCTCTAGATGTGTACAGACAGCTCAAATACTATCTGGACAGGACTAAACCCTTCAGAAAATCTGATCAACTACTGGTTAGCTTTGCTTCTGAGGCAGAGGGCAAAGCCATCTCTAAGCAAACCATTTCCAAATGGATAGCACACTGCATCCATTTCTGCTACAAGCAGAATGGCAAGCCTCCTCCCCCAAGAGGGTTCGGACCCACTCCACCAGAGCAGCCTCAACCTCTGCAGCATTTCTCAGAGGGGTCCCAACATGGGACATCCTGGAGGCTGCCACCTGCACATCTGTTGACACCTTTAGCAAACATTACCACCTGCCTCTCTTTTGTAATCCAGGGCAGGTTTTGCCTCTGCAGTCTTTCCGGGCATGCTAGCCAGCCCCTAGCTTCCTTGACTGACTCCACCCATTTCCTCAGCTTTGGGAATCTAGCCAAATGTGATGACTGCAACAGTGAAACACGAAGAACATAGTACGGTTGTGTACACATCATAAATGTAGATGTTCAAGTGTCTTCACTGTTGCAGTCCTGGTTTCCCTCCCTCCTTCCCCCTTTTTTCTTTTTGTTACCTTTCTTCCTTGTTGTTCTCCTTTCCTTAGAAGGGACATATTGGTATTTTTTTCCACTGGTGGGTTCCTGCTACCAGCGCCTGGCCTCCTACTTTGGGGACTCCTGACCAGTTAGGGCAAGAAAAGCTGATGTAATGGCATCAGCTGCCTTCCTTTATACTCCTGACAACCTGATGTTAGTCTTCAAGCGACAGCAATTGATGCAGAAATACTAAGTTTCTGGTATTCAGGCTGGCCGAGGGCTACCCCAGCAGGGATAACCCAAATTTGATGACTGCAACAGTGAAGATACTCGAACATCTACATTTATGGTAAGTGTACACAACTGTACTTTTTAAAACATTTGTTGGTTAGTAATAGTCAACACAATCCAGGATTAGTTATAACAGCATGCATAGATATTCCCATTAACCCAAAAAACAGATTTGGAACAGTTGCATAGCAAACAGAACACATGCATATATGGAACCACAGTGGCCATTACAACAGCATGCAGGTTGCATTAATAGCAACAAGTCAACAATTATAGTATTTCAACATGGAACATTAATAGAAACACATTTCAATATTTGTTGAACAATAGGACATATGTCCCAACAGTAGGTTTGGTGTAAACATACCCATTGATTTGTGTGTTTAGATTACTGTTGCAGATATGGTGGGGGGAGAGACAGATATCAGTTATCAGCTTATATATCATTGCAGTACTCACAACCTTAATGATCATTGCTCCAATCATTACTGTACAGGTATTATTACAATACCTTATGGGCTTGGTTTGGGCAGTGGTATGTTTGTACACAGTTTATACTTCAACTGTCTTATAGCTAAATTCTACATCTCTTACCTGGTAGACCTGTGGAGGGAATGTTTGTTAACACTACCTGACTGTTTCTACACATATTTCCAGATTATGAGTTAATATTATGCACATACCTCTCAATCTCGTACTGCACACACTCTGGACAAAGCTTGACAACATGGGGGAACAAATAGGGACATATTTTGAATATTGCTCTCATAAACTTGGAGAGTTGCTAGAGTAACAAGATTTGTTTTAATATACATTTTTGAAGGTTTTGAGATCTGAAAATCAAATGTATGTCATTATTTAGTGACTACAATTCTGAGATCATCCCACTGATTTGCCAGTGGGACAGGGGAACAGGTGGAAAATAGGAGACAATTACTTGGACATTCTGCAATCATCTGTACAGTCGAGAGGTATGATTATGCATACAGCTTACTACCACTCCCAGGATTCGAATCATGGCTGTGTCTGCTAAAAATGCAACAATGTATGTTTCATCAGAGTGTGCTATTTGGATATTGCTGTCTTATTTTGGTGTTTTCTGTCCAAGTCTCTCTTGGTTGTACAATCTGACCTTGTAATTACAACAGTCTTATACAGACATTCCTAGACATATTTTTATGTACACAGTGTGAGAAACAGTGGTTGACACAACAGTACTATTCTGATATCAGATGTTAGTGAATGCTATATCAGGCCATACAATGCCAGAGTAAACACTACCAATCCAGGATTTAAATCTTTATTGCCAGGCAGTTACAGTTTTCTTATCTGACAGACCTGTGGGGGGGCGGGGATGTTTGTTAACACTACCTGACAGTTTCTACACATATTCCCAGATTCCTAGTTAATATTATGCACATACCTCTCAATCTCTTAATCAATCTCTTAATGCACACACTCAGGACAAAGCTTGACAACATGGGGTTACAAATAGGGACATATTTTGAGTATTACTCTCATAAACTTGGAGAGTTGCTAGAGTGACAGGATTTGTTTTAATATACATTTTCTGAAGGTTTTGTGGTCTGAAAATCAAATGTATGTCATTATTTAGTGACTACATTTCTGAGATCATCCCACTGATTTGCCAGTCACTTAATTAGACAGTGCCCCTAACTGGGGCATCTCGCACACACACACACACACACACACACACACACACACACACACACACAGACACACTCCCACACACACACACACACACACACACACACACACACACGCACACACACACACACAGGCATACACACACACGCACACACAGGCACACACAGGCACACACACACACACACACACACACGCACGCACGCACACACACGCACACACGCACACACAGGCATACACACACACATGCACACACACACACACACACACACACACACACACACACACACACACACACACACACACACACACACACACACACGCACACATTGCACTCTCTACAAAAGTCACTAACCCTGCTCCCTAATGTGCACTCACTGCAACCCATTCTCTTTCCACTGCTGCAATCTCTAGCACCAGATATGCTGCTGCTGATGTTTCTCTGGAACTGTATTACTCAATATGGTGCTGTTGCCATACCTCAGTTACTTTAGTGTCATTCTGTGTGCTGCTGCTATCTGTGCATTTCTGGACACAGACTTGTGGGGCATTTAAAGAGAAGATGACAGAATGTAATCCTGAGGCTTGTTGACTGTCTTTTTTATTTATTAAAGAGAAACTGCCCCCCACAGCCAAAAGCCAAAGGAGTAGTGCCATGACAAGTTGAGGAACAGTAGAAGAAATAAAATGATAAAAAAAAAACTTTTCTCTTAGAAAAAATAAAAAAGAAAGAAGTTGCAAAACTCTTGCTTCACTAGTATGGAAATGAATAGCATTATTGCACTATTGACTGATCAGATCTGTCAGTCACAGTCCCTAACACCATGTGCTTGGGGCAGCTGCCCTTTTCATACCATTCTACGTAAGAATTTGGCATTGATGATGAGTCATTCCTAGCATCTCTACATGGAGGCAATGATGTCTGCTATGGTGGAGTGGACACCATTTCTGGGAGTGATCCATTTTTCTGTGTTATGCAGGGGGACCCGTCAGGTTAACAGCTATACAACAACTCTGCATAGACTGATTCTATAGAGCATACAATGACTACTGCATATGTTCCTCTTAGGTACTTTAGGTACTGAGACTCTATGGACCACCATCACAGGTACAAATATATTGTTTGCCTGTAAGTTTCTACCTGTCATTTACATGCACATCACAGGGCATTATCTGCTGCAGAGGTGGGCATTATCACTCTCTTTTCTCTTGTGTTGTGTGTATGGTAACAGGTCTGACCACTGGTGCAGTGACAGATGCAGATGCTGGGTTCAGCTGTTTTGCAGGACCTGACGGTGATGCTATCACAGTCCCAGGATACGCTGACACTAACACTGCATCTCTCTTTTGTAAAGTACTATATCAGTCATCCATGGTGGAAGTGTGGCTTTAACCACCACTGCTCTACAGTATGCATGACATGGCAGTTTACCATCCCTGTGGCATACCTTAGCTGTGATAATGATCACTACTTCCGTGGGACTGCAATGATGGAAACGTACAGTGCTTCAGACAAGTATAAACCCACATCCAGCTGCCTGGCAAGTGTTCCAGGTACCACTTGCTGTCACATCCAATCCCAGATAAGTAAGCAGATCTTGACATCAATCAGCAGATATGCAGGGTATAGTCAAGGCACAGTCTGCAGTTACACATGCTATCTCAGAGATGATTGACATGGTATATGGCCTATGGAAGGATTTGACCCAAGCTGTGCCAATCTTTGCAGGATGTCATGGAGTCCAAATATGATGACATGGTAGATTTGATGAGGGCTATGGTGGCACACGTGGCTGCCATGGCTACCTCCATGTGGAGAATAGCAAGTGCCACCATTAGTACCCAACCCATGGCCATAGTCAGCCCCAAATGTAACATAGTAATGATACTGTCAGTGGCTGTAGATATGTAGATGTACAAGTGTACCAGTACTTACCTACTAGGTCATTCTGTGGAACATCATAGTGCAGGTAGTGATAATAGTGATTACTTGCATGCCACATATGGGAGTCATGGACACTATAGGGTACTGTGCAGGCACATTAGCTATGGATCCCTGTGCATTGAACACTGCCTGGTAGTTGATAGAATGGTAGACCTTACTTACTGATATAACACTGTCTATGAGCACGGAATGGATGACCCTTATAACACAGCCTACAAATCTAATAATTAAAGTATCATCCATAAGTCCAGCACTTTTTTGAATCCATCTATAGAACTACTCTGTCTAACCTCAACATGTAACTTATTCCATAACTTTGTCAATAAGTGTGTTATAAACTTAGTTGTCTGAAAAGTTCTTCATCTATCCAATTTAAATGTTATCTGTTCTCCCTTTGAGATAGACAGAGGCACAGTAAACTAAACCTTAAAAAGGGCACAGTATACTCAAATCAAGGGGTGGCGTAAGCCATACAGAATTGGGCTAGGCCTATAATTGCCCCAGGGCAGATAGCCTAGTATGAACCTATGAACCTATGAACCTATGATAGACATAGCAGGTAGGAGTACTGTATGATGCAATTTATGGCTCCCAATACTTCAGGAAGGTGGACAATAACATAAAAGACATGTAGATAGTGTCCTTGTCATACCAGGGAAACAGATTTACTTATCCACATGAGTTAACAATTTACCAAGGAGTGTCTTGAGTATTCTACAAGCTGATACCTGTGAAATACCTCACATGTCCCCATTGTCTTTGAAAGGTCTCTATAGCTAGAATGGTAAACAGCTATACTGAGCTTGGCATCCACTGATGTGAGAAGGTCATGCATCTCTCCATATCTTATTTGTGGACCATACAGCTCAACTAACACCCATCTGATGTCTCATTTTCTACATAGATTGTCCTGGAGTTGCCAGTCCTTTTTTCTGATGTGATGTTACTTTTTGTATATATGCTTTTGACTGTGCTCTCTACAGCTATGACATGCTCTTGTAAAGCCAGTAGTAGTAGCACTAATATATAACAACCAGTGCTACTGAACTAATAACACTGCTGCCCTCTGCATTGTCTGATGTAAACAATTTGCTGCACCTTTTCTGTGACTATCAAATGCAATTGATTATGTGTGTTCACACCTAATGACAATGAATTATTAACTCTTTCAGCATTGTTCATTTACATTGCTAGCATGTTAGTGGTAAGGAATTGTATTGTTTTTTTATTTCTGTACATGCAATAGTATCTGCTGAAGTAAAATCATGTTTTAGACACTGTTAAATGTTTTTTAGCATTAACTCCACTTTGTGAATTAACCCAGAGGCAATCGGAAACCACGAGTGTCGCTTTACATCGTAAAGGGGTTAAATAACTATGTCATGGTAGTTATTTGTATCTACAGTGCCTTATATGTTAAAACAGTAAAGGCAATCGCATAATAGCTCCTTTAATTAGTTAAACAGCATTGTGTACTGTATGCTGTATGTTATATACTTGAATTAGCCTGATTATTTCTGGATTCTGGCTTACATACCATCCAAGTGCATTGCCTTATATTATAGGAACAGTAAAGGCAAGTGCATAACAGCTCCTTTAATTAAACAACATTGCGTGCTGTATGCTGTCTGTTACATGCTTGAATTAGTCTGATTATTTATGGATAGTGGCTTACTTACCATCCAAGTGTATACATTATAGCCGCACTAGTAACTATATTTGTCAGCACTGCCAGCTGTTAAAGTGATAATTCACTGTCTGCTTAAAATACTTAATGTTCAAAGCAAAGGCTATCTATAATCTAGCATAGTGACTCCAGCTTGCATTGGATACAGTTTATTTAATGCTACGATTAGTTAGAATGTTGATGATTACATCCTGTACTTATTAGATAAAAGTTGATAGTTAACTCATTGTAAAACTTTTTGTGTGGACATTTGGCATATGTTATCAGTCTAAATAACCACAAAATACAATTATGCTTGGCCTGCAGGGGTAACTGTAGTTGGAGACATATCCAGGTCCTCTCATTGTACTGAGACATTTAAATGTACTCTCAGATACCCTAGCACCACTTGACTTACTATTTCATGGATATTGCTACATGTTTGGGACCTGTCCGTTTCTAAATTGGTTTATGCTGTTTGATGACTGCAATGTTTAAGTAAGATAAGTGAATACTTTCTGAACTGTTTTTTGCTGTTTAAATGGTAGAACTGCTTAAATAGAACACCTGAACGACCAACATGCTGTGCTAGAACCTTGCATACCTATGGTAGTAGTGCATAAAAAAAGCAAAAGATAAACAAAATGTCTGTCCTGGCCTGTATGCAAACACCCTGAGTCTTAACTATTTCCTTCCCTCTTCCAGACTACTCGTAACCATTATTTAAGGGTTCCCTCCTCCCATCAAATACCTACATCAGTTAAGAGGATTCACCCAGAAAATACTGTGAACCCAGCAAAGAAGTTTGAGAGAATTAAAGCCTGAAAGTAATGCATGTATGTTAACTTTCTTGGTTTAGTGTACTTTACATAGTGTACTCCCTTAAGGACAGCGGACTGACTTTAGTGTGGCCAAACGCCACATCACGGATAAAAGGCAGGCATCCCCCCATATTTGTTACCTTCTTAGTTATAGTGCACTCCTTTTCCTCTTTAATCTATAGTGCATCTTTACCTCTTCCTACCCATCCTGCCCACACTCCAGCTCCCTGACATATATAACACATCTCTGATACTGACTATTTTGTTTGAATTAGTTTAAATTCACTTAACTGCTACATAACTACCTTCCACTCATATAGGATACATATTTCAGTAGTAGGCTCTCTTTCACATAACACTGATAGTTTCCCAAACTCTCCAGTGTCTTGGACTACTGGCTCTGCCTTCTCCATTTGCTACACTCACTCTGCTCCCCTACCCTAACCCCATTCCCACCCACCTCCATATCAATTACATTTATAGACACCACACCTATCATCAGTTCCCTCCCATCCAATTAGAATTTCACACCGCACATATCACTCACAAACCAGCACACTTCACCACACCCTTGCAATCATTCCTTATTAGAATACCAAATCGACATAGCTTAAAATACTACCCTTAAACACTCTTCACTAAACAGGATGAACTACAAACAACAGTCCCACTTACTAAAAGCACTACTGTACCTATTTACTATCATTAAAATACTTAATGTTCAAAGCAAAGGCTATCTATAATCTAGCATAGTGACTCCCGCTTGCATTGGATACAGTTTATTTAATGCTACGATTAGTTAGAATGTTGATGATTACATCCTGTACTTATTAGATAAAAGTTGATAGTTAACTCATTGTAACACTTTTTGTGTGGACATTTGGCATATGTTATCAGTCTAAATAACCACAAAATACAATTATGCTTGGCCTGCAGGGGTAACTGTAGTTGGAGACATATCCAGGTCCTCTCATTGTACTGAGACATTTAAATGTACTCTCAGATACCCTAGCACCACTTGACTTACTATTTCATGGATATTGCTACATGTTTGGGACCTGTCCGTTTCTAAATTGGTTTATGCTGTTTGATGACTGCAATGTTTAAGTAAGATAAGTGAATACTTTCTGAACTGTTTTTTGCTGTTTAAATGGTAGAACTGCTTAAATAGAACACCTGAACGACCAACATGCTGTGCTAGAACCTTGCATACCTATGGTAGTAGTGCATAAAAAAGCAAAAGATAAACAAAATGTCTGTCCTGGCCTGTATGCAAACACCCTGAGTCTTAACTATTTCCTTCCCTCTTCCAGACTACTCGTAACCATTATTTAAGGGTTCCCTCCTCCCATCAAATACCTACATCAGTTAAGAGGATTCACCCAGAAAATACTGTGAACCCAGCAAAGAAGTTTGAGAGAATTAAAGCCTGAAAGTAGTGCATGTATGTTAACTTTCTTGGTTTAGTGTACTTTACATAGTGTACTCCCTTAAGGACAGCAGACTGACTTTAGTGTGGCCAAACGCCACATCACGGATAAGAGGCAGGCATCCCCCCCATATTTGTTACCTTCTTAGTTATAGTGCACTCCTTTTCCTCTTTAATCTATAGTGCATCTTTACCTCTTCCTACCCATCCTGCCCACACTCCAGCTCCCTGAAATATATAACACATCTCTGATACTGACTATTTTGTTTGAATTAGTTTAAATTCACTTAACTGCTACATAACTACCTTCCACTCATATAGGATACATATTTCAGTAGTAGGCTCTCTTTCACATAACACTGATAGTTTCCCAAACTCTCCAGTGTCTTGGACTACTGGCTCTGCCTTCTCCATTTGCTACACTCACTCTGTTCCCCTACCCTAACCCCATTCCCACCCACCTCCATATCAATTACATTTATAGACACCACACCTATCATCAGTTCCCTCCCATCCAATTAGAATTTCACACACATATCACTCACAAACCAGCACACTTCACCACACCCTTGCAATCATTCCTTATTAGAATACCAAATCGACATAGCTTAAAATACTACCCTTAAACACTCTTCACTAAACAGGATGAACTACAAACAACAGTCCCACTTACTAAAAGCACTACTGTACCTATTTACTATCATCACCTTTCTCCTGCTCTCCTACCTCTCCTCTTACCACACTCAACTACATATCAGTACCCCCTCCAATGGCAAACCAAACCTATATCCACTCCCCTGAAACTTTCTAATTTCTCTATCACAACACTAAACCTCACCTTCTCTAGATTAGTCTCTTACTACCACTACAAACTGTCAGTCAGAACTAACCCTCACTCCTCACTAAGACAAACTAAATTACTACACAAACTAACTAAACTGTATCTTCACCTGCTCCACAAACTCATTCGCTGTGGTGACATTCACCACAATCCAGGACCCACCACAACACCCAACACAAACTCTAATCAGCTAAACCCCCTATACTGTAGACCTCCCTAATCTCTCCTCTTCATAAACATAAATGCAAGAAGTATACTTAACAAAATTCAGGACCTTCACACCTTACTAGCTGTATATAAACCAGAATAGCTGTGCTAACTGAAACATGGTTAAACCAGAACACCATAATAATGAGATTACAGCCCCAGGCTATAACATCATATGGAGAGATAGAGTAGAGAAAAAGGGAGGAGGGGTAGCAATATTGTTCCAAAATCATTTCATTATTGAACAAATTGATTATAACACCCAAGAAATCAAAGATGTTGAACTAATCCTTGCCAAACTAAAACTAAACTCAAACAAACATATAATTATTGCAGGTGGCTACATTCCACCAGGCAATAACACTGCTATAATGGAAAGCCTGCTAAATTGGATCTCAAACTCCATGCAACAAGAAACTGTACTATTAGGTGAATTTAATATTGACTGGCTGAACTGCTCTAGCCACACTCCAACTACCCACATTAACCTCCATAGATTTACCCAAATTATATCTACCCCAACCAGAACAGACAAAACCTCAAAATGTGAATCCATCTTAGACTGGAGTCTGTTATCTGACCCCAATCTAGCATGGCACTCTAGCTGTCTACCTGATTGTCTAAGTGATCATCAACCGACCTACCTAATTCGGAACAGACCCCATTACATAAACCAACCCAACCTCAGAATAATACATAATAAAAAGACCTTTAAAATGACTGACTTCATCAATTCACTGCAGAGCTGTAATTGGACACCCCTAAAACTACTATCACTAGATGAGGCCGTACAGTACTTTAACTCCACTTTCCTACAAATCCTAAACTATCATGCTCCCTCCCGAACTATAAGACTGAAAACTAACTATGCTTCATTGCTAACTAAAGATACCAAGACTACAGTGAAAGAGAGGGATCTGTCCTGGAGTCAATATCAAAAGGACAAAACCGGTAATCTGACGCAAACTTACCAAGAACTTCACAACAAAGCCAAAAAACAAATCAAACTAGACAAAAGTAACTACTACAAAAACATGCAGGAGAAATATGGCAATAACCCTAAGAAATTCTGGGCTACAATAAATGGTATAATCCACCCAGGTAAAGCCACTACACCAACCCCAGTACTACCAAACATCCATGACAACATTCCCACACAATTTAACAAGTTCTTTACCGAAACAGTCCAAACCCTTACCAATGCCCTCAATACCACTAGTAGCCCTATACCAGGTCCTAGCAAAACCCATCCTACTACTCAAAACAATACCACCAACATTTCCCTATACCCTGTACCCACTAAAGTAATTTCCAAGCTCATTAAGAAACTCAAACCAACCACACTAGCAGCTGACACCCTACCAGCCGAATTCCTTCAGATAGCAGTGGACGCCATAGCCTATTCTGTGTCCATCCTCATAAACAGGTCACTTGCAGAATTCAAAGTCCCCATCCTGTGGAAACCATCACATATTATTCCACTGCACAAAGGGGGCAACTCCTTAGAACTCACCAACTACAGCCCAATCACAATTCTCTTACCTCTATCCAAGATATTAGAGAGAGTTGTACATTCCCAACTACTTCGGTACGTCTTACAAAACAACTTAATCTTCAAAACCCAGCATGGCTTTAGACCATCCTACAGCACCACCACAGCATTACTATCATTTACAGATATAGTTAACCACAATAGAAACAAGGGACTATTTGTATCTTCCATTTTCTTAGACTTATCTAAAGCCTTTGACATGGTAGACCATAATATTCTTCTCCAAACTCTATCTACCCTAAACCTCAGCCCCTCTACTATATCATGGTTTACTAGCTACTTATCTGGTCATCAGCAGGCAGTCCTATGGCATAACCAGCTGTCCCCCCTGCTACCAGTATCCATAGGTGCCCTCAAGGATCCATCCTTGGCCCACTATTGTTCTCACTATTCACCAACCAAATCAATTCCTCCTCACTCACAGCATCAGAAGTACAATATGCAGATGACACCATCCTTATAAGTGCCGCCCCCACCTTAAACAAACTGCAAACCCTCACCCAAAACACTTTTACTCTTTCCAAAACATGGTTCACAAACATCAAACTTATTCTTAACCCCAAAAAAACTAAATTAATTATTTTCAGCCCAGGTCATACTCCCCAACAACAGTTATCATTCACTCCAAAGATAACATTCAAATTACTCCAATGCACACACTAAACTGTTAGGTGTAGAAATAGACAATAACCTCAAATTTGACATCCATATAGCACAAACCATTAAGAAAGTTTCTCTATAGGAACAAACAGTTTATCACAAAACAAACCAAAGCTACTATTGCAAGAACTCATCTCTTATCCATCCTTCTCTATGCCTCTCCCATCCTTACAAATCTACGCCAGAGTGATCTGAACAAAATGGAATCCTGTTATAACAAAATAGCCAAGTTCGCTACTGAAGCCTCATACAAATCCCACCACTGTCTCACCCTTAACCAACTCAACTGGCTCAAGCTACCTCTACTTCTGTTCAATCAACTCACAATAGCGCGTAATCTCTTCTGCCTTACAGAAAAAATCCCTGCACTACAATATTTAATTAACCCCCACATCCATACCAGAGCCTTACGATCTACTTCCCAGAATGTAATAAGCATTATCAGACACAAAAATGATGCTGGCAAATCTCTCTTTGCCTGCACTATGCCAAAATCTGGAACTCACTCCCTAGCCAAATAGCCTCCACTACCTCCACTATTCAATTTAAGAAACTTCTGAGAACCCACTTCTCAAACATTTGGCTTTGTTCATCCTACTCCTCAGGTTAATTTGCAACAATATCTTGTTCAAGGATTCTACTAAAGGTCCCCTAATTCCTTTCCCTGTTAAGCTTAATAACCACCGGTTATTTCTGTAACAAAATATTGAGAGTACTCATAATTTAGACAGACAAAAAAACAATTATTGTTTTTATGGTTATATTTTAAACCCTATTGTTGGATTACTGTATAATCTTAACCTGCTAACTTTACTAAATGAATTGTCAAACTCTACCTGACTTATGTTTCCATGGAAACTATATCTCTGTATGATATTCTTTTGAAATTTCTTGTATGTCATGCTATTGGAGCTTTTCTACCCAGGCCTCCGCTGAAAATGGATATGTGTACAGTCGGACTTTCCCGGTTAACAAATATAAAATAAATAAAAATAAATAAATTGCATTATGCCCTCATTAGATTGCACTTCTTCATTTGCCTATCATTATACACTAATTTGCATAACCGTCTTTGCACACCTTTTTACTTGTTATCTTTTAGAGTTATTGAGTTTGATTAATCACTACTGTATATATCTGTGCCTTCTCTTTTCTCACAAGTCTGCACTGTATCTTAAGCGAATTAACCATGACCATCGCTGGTCATGGTGACACTGGATGTTATACTGGGTGTACAGTAAAAGGTTACAGCAATAAGAAAAAGAACCATTACTGATGTAGGCACTGAAAGACACAAAGGGAGTTCAGTACTTTTCCCTTCTATTTACTGAGATTTACCAGTGTTGTGCATAACGCGCAAAGGCAGCTAATAAAGTTCTGAAACTTGATATTTTAAAAATCTCATGTACGATTTTCATTACTCTTCTAAGAGAAACTGAGGCATCAGATAATCTTTCTAATGAGCTAATATGTATATTTTGTTAGTCATAATAACCAATACAATATCTATATGAATATTCCTAGGAAAGTATTGAATCATATCAAGCAGCAAAACCTTATCGGTGTAATTAAGATTACTGTAGCTGCCATGGATAAACTCACAAACGTGAACACACACAGTGAGTAAGGGAAACATCTACTTACATTGCCAACACTTTGAATCAGATGTGTAATTCATCACATAAAGGCATACAGATGAATAATGAGTGTCATTTAACAATGTAATTTTCATAGAGCTGTCATGTTGTGGTAAATGAAAAACATATACCTTTTCCATAATTACTAGGACAAATTCTCTCACAAACTGACATTTAATCAAAGTTTTCCATTCCAGTTTCCCAGAAAAGAAGGTCTGTTCACTAAATGGTAACAGCTTCCTGTTATCTTCAGCTAATACAAGGAAACTGTATAATTTATTACTTACATAATATTTCTGCTGAGGGAATGCAGAGTATGCATTTTAATGCAGTCTGCAAAATCTACATATGAGGAAGATAAAATTGTTCCTTAGGGAAACCTTTTATTAGTATACTCAAAATCCTGATTTGTGCACAAGTTGCATTTTCTTTTAGAAAAACAAATAATGGGGGGGGGTGAGAGGGTGAAACTTAGACAAGTAACAGTTTTAAAGGCAACTTATATACTCATGAAAAGTAATATAAGAGAACCTATAACTGGCATTTGCACATATAAAACCTATTTCAAGGAGCAAGAGGAAAATTTACCTTTATCAGTATTTGAAACTAGTGGACTAAGTCTGCTGGGAATATCCTATCTGCAAGAAGCAAACAGATGAAATATTGGTGATCCATCTATTATCCATGATCCAGAAGTTGCTGAACCTTCAGGGTTTAGACCCAGCTCAGTTCCTTATGACATACAGGAGAAGAGACATAGTTAAACATTTCTGAAAGAAAAAAAAATACTCATGAAATATTTAATATTGCTTGCTTTGGTGGTTATTATTAGGTTGAGCAGAAGTTGTAAATTAAGAAAGTAAGTAAATAAGTAAGTATGTGTGCTGTGATCTTGGGGACTTCCATCATGACTGTTTCACTTACCACCCTTGTTAATGCATATGTTGTTGTTTGTTTTTCGGATTTTTCCCGGTAAGGGGTCGCCACAGCGGAACTCCGGTTCGCTAATGATTGGCAGTAGATTTTTTTACGAAACGCCGAGGTGCCAGCTCGATGCCCAACCTTCAACGAAGGCACGCCCATTTACACATGCATGTTTTTCGAACGCTACCCAACCACAGGGAGGACATGCAGACTCCACACAGAAGGCACTCCCAGGCCCAGCTGAGAATCGAACGGGAGAACCTCTTGCTGTGAGGTAACAACGCTACCGCTGTACATATGTATGCTGAATTTGTTGTGTGGTAGTTATGGATTTGCTTCCCATGAGGTCTGGTTGTGTGGTAGTTATGGGTTCACTTTCTATGAGGTCTGTTACTTGCTCTATTTTTATCACAATCATTCTGCACATGTGAGAAATGTCATTGATTGTGTTCTCATGACCCTTTGCACTTTGATGTGTGTAGTGTCTCACATTAACATTACAACATAGCTGTCCTGGTGTTTGAATTGCAGTACTACACTAACCCACTTTGTGACAATCTATCTTCCATTCATAAACTACGTTTATGGGATATTGTGGCTGCACAGCTCATACTCTGTTATTAGGTATGTACACATTGTTACATCACAATACAGGTTTACTGACATATGCCACATCTCCTGTATATATTATTATATTCTGTTATGGCTTTCACAAATTGTCCACTTTATGGACCATAAAAATATATATGCTGTTCCTCCTGACATTTGGCATATCCTTGAGGACTGCAGTCACTAATGACTAACATTTTCTGTATCTAACTTCATACCCTTTAGAACACGTATGTTATTGCCACAGCAGTTATTCTATCTATTTTCACTATGTATGTGACCACTATTTACGAGTTGTCCCAATGTATGTGCCTTTATTCTGACGTTATGTTTATTTTTGTCAATTATTCTTACATTAGGAGGTTCAAAGGTGCGCTTGTGTATAATTCAAAATATCACTCATTATATCCGAATGACACCTCCAGGTGCATTTCCAGTTAACTCCTACTGACGCGTCTAGGCGTCAAACATTGACTGTTCATATTTGCATCAATAATTCTGAAATTGTGCTATGTACAGGGTTTTAAAAGACATCATCTTAAAGTTTACACAATGGCAAACTCAACTGCATTAATATTTACCTCTGTCTAGTGCAGGTATATAGATATTAACTGTTGTTTTTATGATATTAATTTATATAGGTATAATAGTCACATTTTTCAAAATAACTCAACAGCCAAGAAACACAGACAGAATTCCTGCTGACAGTATGTATGTAACTTGAGTGATTGCTGAGATATTGCAAGATGTTTGCAAAATATTACAAATGTAATAGTTTCTGTGTTTACTGTGACTTACAAAATTCAGTTTAAGACCTAGAACCTAAAGAATACTACCACTTTAAAAATAGTTTATGCTGAAGAATTTGACATTTATACTTCTTTCATAATCCCTATGGTTCCAGACATATGAACAATTGTTTGAAATGTGAGGACATAATTTGATTGTCAAAAGGTTTAGGCTCCGCCCTTTGGAAGTTGCAGTGCAAACTTCCTGAGCTCTGTTGGAGGGAATGAGTTAAATGGATGTATTCTCCTATAACAGTTTTTCATGCTTAACATTTCCATGACTGTTTGTTTATCCAAATCGCATTGCCAGGAATGTGCAACATCTCCATGATTTTAGTCACTGAATTGTAAGCCATCATCCATCATTGTTTGTTTGTTACTAGGCTTTACCTGTTTCCTGTACTTTTTTAAATATCTTTATTATGATTTGATGTTTAGTCTTTTACATAACAATCATAGACATCTGACAACAATATAGAAAGCCCCCAGGATTTAATAAAATAGGCTTTGCGCAGAGCCTACACTGATTGTTACTGCAGACTTGATGTTGTTCATTGCACAGCATTGTGCAATGCATATTAATGAGGCGTGGTGCACCTCAGCAAGGTTTTGTGGCTCACAACAGTATAGCTGGCTGCGAAACCGCTTAGGTGAATGCGGATAGCATTTCCGTGTAAGGTTGCTTGTCGTGAAAGCCTGCAAGTGAATGTAGCAATTCTGTGTAAGTCCAAGTAGCTCCACTGTGTGAATTTGCAGGAAATGCCACAATGACCACCAGGAGTACACATATCATATCTTTCAGGTGCACCTCATTATGAGGAATGTACCTCATTTGGGGTCTTAAAAAGTTCATATTGCAGGAAGTTCCATATTGAAGGGGTCAGTCACACATCCAGTGTTATGAAGTTTCTCACTGATATCCAGGGTAAATAGTAATGAATCACATTAATTCATCACAAGAAGTTTTCTGTAAGCAAAACCAGCACATTTTAACCATCATATAACCTTCATAGTTTCAGATGTTAGTAAACCATTAGTTTGTTTTCCACATTTTGCCCATTTGTTCCACATTATAAGGGTTACTGTTTCTCATTTTAGAGACAGAGGGTTGAGAGCTATGATACAGATAGCACTGATTCTATCCAAGATAAGTACGACAGCATGGCATTTGCTTTTCCCTTTCTTTCTTTCTTTTTTTTTTCATTTAAATTATATTTGGTCAATGTTTGCATGATATGCTGTATAGCACAAACACTGGAAGTGGAGAATCTGCGCACTATGTTTGCTTGATGGTAAGCATTGTACAACATTTTCAAACACTGTGCACACACCCATTAAGCACATGATAACTGGAATTGGCAGTAAAACATTGGGATATAAAATGCAATTGGGTGGACAACTTCATTCCACATTGAGATTGATCTCTGGTAGTCATGACAGGTGTTTATGGTGAGAGAATGTACTTCTTAGCTCAGAGGTGGGGTATCCAGGAGTCCAAATTGGTTGTTGGACTCCTACTTCAGCATCATGGGCCCTGGTTACTGCAGAGGGACTATTCAGGCTCAGAATACAAATCTTAAGCATGGAATAGTGTTGCCAGGGATTTGACCAGTGCTGCAGGTATTCCCTGCACTGATGAGCAATGTCAACACCATTCTGATGTGTTCATGAGGAGAGAGAGGGATACCCTCAACCTTTGGATTGGGGAATTTAGGACCGGGGACACCCCACAGATGTGTAAGTATCAATTACAGTGACTACTTGTAAGAGTTAAAAGCTGAATATAGTTAAGACTGGTATTCATAATGGTATTCTGTTCTGATCTGTTTTTTTTTCTGCAGCTGCCACAGAGAGAGCTTTGAATGTGAGGACCCATGCCTTGAGATTGGCAAGGATACTCCCCATCCATGTGAAGCAGAGTTCCTCCCTAATCCAATTCAAGTGCAACCTGGACAATTGGATGGGAAACCAGAAATTCATCCCTGGTTTGGCATCTATGTCTCTGATGTAAATGGTTCATTTCCCAGGCCTATGCTTATATTTATCAAGGATATCAGAACTTGTCAGAGATTTGTGATGCATGACTAAACTTAAAAAAGTCCTTCTATGTGAGAAGTATGTGGTTTGTATGCATCAAAACAGTACTGTTATTGTAGCATTAAAAGTTAAAGGCAGCTTATTTGGTATTTAATACAGTTGTATTAAACTGAACATGTATATCTCGACTGTAAATGAAAATATGCGTGCCTTAGTCTGTAGTACATAGCAACAGTTCCATATTCTCAAATAACATTGAGCATGCAATTCTAAACTGTAAAAGGAAACTCTGCATGGATTAGTCTGTAGGTAGGACAAAATAAAAGTACAGGGTTAGACAGCAGTCAGAGGTTGTGGGTTCAAAAAATACACTTCCCAAATATACAGTACTGTTAAGTTTTCAGCATTATTGCAATGTAACTTCTGACCTCTATACCAGTGGCAAAAATGGCCTGCTGTAAACTGTAATCAGTATAATGTGGACATGCATATGTGCAATATATGCACACATCAAGGATTGCTTGCTGCAATCTGTTCTATAGTGTGTGTCTGTTATGAACTGGGTAGTCTTAAAAGTAATACATTTGTTAGGAGTTTGTAGTCTTAAATGTAAAAGTAACTGAATAGACTTAAATAATTGTATTAATGCTTTGTATGCCACATATGAAGTTACTAATCGTATACCTCTTTTTTTCTCTCATCCCAACCTTTATCTTCTTTTTTATTTATTTGTTTGTTTTTTTTCTAATATTTTTCTTTTTACTTTATTTTTGTTTTTTTCCCACATCACAGTGGTGTAGGCCTCTCTCACAGGAACCTCCTGCCCCTACTCCACTGGATAAAGCACTGCTGCTCAGTATGTCTGGGACGCAACCTGACAGCACCCCTTCTGCTGTCTCTACACTACCTGGGTCATCAGGTAGTTCTGCACCACAGGATAGCTCAGTGATTCCCACCAGGAGCAGTGATGAAGGTGGTGCATTTATCACCCGTAATGAACTGCCAGGGTTGGTGCATAGTACAGTGTGCTACACTGTTGGTGCATGCCTATGCTGGATGGACTTTCTACTCTTCATCCTTGTACAACATACCAGGAGGAGACACAGATAATGGGCACTGCAGCCATTGGTGCAGTGAGGTGACAGTGATGATAGTCCAATGGGTGAGGACTCGATTCTCACTGTCACCAAGCTTGATACCAATGGGTCCTTGATGTCCCCACCCTCACCCACCTCCTGTGTCCTTCACCATCCCTGTGTCTTGTCTTGTATATTCTGTCAGTTTGTTTATTTACCTACCCAAATTACCTGTTCTGGATATACTTACGTCCCTCTCCCAACATTCCTCTCTCTCTCTGAAAAAAAAAAATTGACACCTGCTCCACAAAATATATTTGTCTCATACATAGCTCTTCTCCATTTTGCACGTGTCTTCTTGACACACTTGATTTGGTCCAATTAGGTATACAACATGATTGTGTTGTGGTCACCTGTCTCACTGAGGTAACGGTGCAAATTCAGGTAGTATTCTACACATATAAATCATTTTGTACTGTTGAAGAAATGGATAGCTCTGGTTATTTCCTACCTCTCTCCTCCACATTTCTGCCCTACTTTCACTTTGTCCCCCCAACTTGCTCTCCATTTCACCACTTTCCTACCTCCCCCATTTCTTTTCTTTAAATAATGATTGCTGCAGTAAATAAGTGTTTAAACAAAAACTTGGCTGACAACTCCAAGCTAAAGTTATAACAGTAGCAATCTTCAATCCCACTTACCAAATAAATATCTGTGACACAGAATTAGCTTATTCATTCAACTTCACTAAATATACAACAATATTCAACAGTTCAGATAAAAAGGCCTACCTGTAAGCTCATCTGGGATGTGGTTGGTATGTTTGACATGCATCCAGCACATGGTGAACTTAAAGTTTCCTGTGAGCTTTGTGTGGTCCTTAAGTCAGCTAGCAACTACTCATTGGGGGACAGTGGTGGTTCTGTAGCAGGGCCTCCATCTGTACCCAAGAGGTCACAGTCTACTGTAGCTGTTCTCCTTCTTGCAGCGGTGATCATATCAGTGGCCCTGTGGTGCACCTTTTCAAAGGTTCTGCCATGGCAGCTCACACATTCCCATCAGCAACAATTTGTTGCCATTGTATGAGACTAGGACCCATATCTTACCTTCCCCTTTGCAGGAGGAAGCCACCATGCTGCTGTAAACCATCAATTATTACATTGTTTTCAGCATTTGAGAATGTCCTAGATGCAGATTTGCATGGCTCAATGCCATGATTGTAGATGGCCTACAAGAAAACAGACATATGATAAACATAAGTATCACAAAACTATCAAAAATTATTTACATATACAACAGAAAATGTATCAAGTCAGTATTACCCACTGTAAAACATAATACAGTCTACAGTGAACAGGCAGGATGCAAAACAAGGAGAGTAACAAGAGCAAGATATCCTTTTTTAGTGCACTAACAGTAACTCACCTTAGCCCCCACCCCCACAAAAGAACAGGCAAATGACCCTTTTGGCTAACAAAATATCTTTGAAATGCTACAAATGCTGTCAAAGGACCTGTCCCTGAAACATCTCTACATATTTCTCATATAGCAGTCATTTCCATTTATTTTAATGTCTTGTCAGTCATGTGTACTGTCATGCTGCCAGCCCAGCTATCTGGAATTTTGTAAATAATTCTATGTCATTTGTGAATATTGATATGATTTATACAGAACCGTATGTTATGTACTGAGCTTCAAGAATATAACCACAGTGTACCCTGTTGCAACATAGAAGATTAACTTGCAAAACTTAAGGATAGTGGAGGTTAAGTTACTTTATAGCTGGGCCATAAACAAAAGATGCTATTTCTCAGTTTCAGTTCAATAGCAGTCACAATGTCTAGAGCTAGAAGTTTTTCTATTGTCTTAAATAAAAAGTAATTACTAGGTTTAAAATATAAATTGTTTTATTGTTTTACAACTTCCAAGATCTGGCAAACATCTGAGAGATAGGCATTTTTAACACAGAGATGTTAAAATTCTGTTAAGTTTCTGTTTAGCCTGGGAACTGAAGTCAGGTGACAAAGAGTGATGTCATCCAAGCTGGCTCAGCAGTAATGTTTGATATTAATTTAGGAACTCTATCAGAGAGAGACTGTGCATTTTGTATTTTGTCTTGGACCAAGCACGAACATCCACTCATCACCACCTCCTGCACTTCTGACTGCTTGTTGCTCTGTAAGTAAGATTTAGGGCATAGTATCTCTTTTAGATATAGTTAGGAATATAATAAAGATTAGTTTAGATGTTTTCTGTATTTATTTTAGACTGTCCTGCAATGTTGTTTTAAAATATTTCCTGTGATTTTGAACTCGGAAGTAACTATGTTCGTTTTCTTAGTAGTGTCTTGATATTTTATTATTTATTATTAAATATATTTAAACCTATCTTTGTGGCTGATATTTGTGAGACATATTTAAGCTCTTAGAGTAATTGCATATGTATTTGATGACACTGTACAGGCCACTCATAAATACCCCTGTTCTTGGTCAAAACTACCATTTGGATGATAGTAACATTGCACAGTAGGATTGGACACCCTTTGTAAGGGCCTTATAGTAGAGGATAAAGAGTTGGTTGGTGGCAGTGATACATACTTTATAGTCTGGGCAGAAGGGGGCATAGTTAGTAAACCTGTGCCAACCTTTCTTGTGTGTGTGTGTGTGTGTGTCAGCTACTTGGGCAGGGACACAAAGTACTGGTTGAACAGAGAGGGTACTGGCGGTTTTGGCTTGAAAACTTGGCTGAGATCTTAACCCTTTAGCTGCGCCAGTGGGGAGTCTTACTGGGGATCTGGAGAGAGGGAGAAACCAGCCCCAAACTGACTGTGATCTTTGTGTGCTCTTAAGGAAAATTGCACTTTACTGTGTGTGAACTTCTCCTCCTTCCCATGTGTACATCCCCTAGCTTTTGCCAGTGGTGAGGATTGAAGCTCCTTGATTACTAGGCCAGTGCAGGGGCATCATATGTACCTCTGAAATAGCTGGATAAACATGGCCATGACATCAGTACACCTCTAAGTAATGCATACAGATAACAGTGTAAAAGCATGTGCTTCACATTATTGTTAAATACATTCCAGCACATGCAGTATGTAAATGACAAAATGGAAGCATATGTTGTGAGAATGAGTTCTCCCCGTAGAGATATCATGCAGAAAATGCTTGTTCTCAATGTCCCAAACATATAGAACTAACATCAGCTTGCCTAGCTACAGGGTTGCCTTTTTTACATTGTACATTATTAATGAATTGCAGCTGTGAGTGAATACTGCTTGGGATGGGGAAATCACAACTGCACTGCAGGCTGCCTTACTACCACTAGGTGTGTCAGCTTAGATCTAGAAAGTGTTACATGTAAGGCTGGAAATGTGAGTAAGCAGCACACAATTCACAGGTTATGTCCCTTAACATCCAAGCTGGCCTTCATTCTTTGACAGCTGCATATTATATGATTTTCAATTCATATCTTCACACATTTTAAGGACAATGATATAGAATGGGTTACACAGTGCATGTGTCAGAGTACTGTGGAACAGTCTGCCATGCGTGAGTGGCTCCAATATTTTGCCCATTGACAGCATCGGATGAATGAGACATGGAAACAAGGGGTGTCTGTGATGGACCGAGGAGTGTCTGTTATGGAACAGGCAGGGTCTGTGATGGAATGTCTGCTGGGAGTAGAACAGCATCCTCATGGGCATAGGTCAGCCACATCATCTGCTGTTGGCCAATGTGGTCATGTCCAATCAGTCTCACATCCTGCCAGTACTTCCAGTGCTCCATCAGTGAGTGTGCTGCCCACACACAGATGTGACATGCCATGGGGGTCATGGTCATGGGTGTTTCCATGAAGGGAGCTAGTCCAGCAGACAACAGTCATGTTCAGGGAGCAGCACTGCATCTGACTGTGGTCCTAGACATCAGTGTGCCAGTGTAACTCCTGTCAGAACCAATTCTCCTGGACTGGGATGCCAATGATGAACTGCCACCTCCACCATGCATGGATCACACTTGTCTGACAGACTACAATGTAGTGTGACCACAGAGCTTGGCTGTGATCATGCACACACTCACACAACTATTTTACTTGGAGAACCCCTACATATGCACACACCACAGTTACTCATTTAGTCTCACTGTCCATTTGTTATTTTATACATATGTCTGCCTTCTTTTCTTTCTTAGTCACACAGACTCACTTACCTTGTTTGTCAGCCTAGGCTTACTGCCCTCTACTCATTCAAGATTATAGTCTGCAAGTGATGATAACTGTGCCATATCCGTGTTTTCTATCTTTGGATTCAAGGATACAAATGTGTTCTGTCTGATGCTCATGGTGCATAGGTAACTTATGGCTTAGTATATTTGCATTTGTTCATAGGTTCATAGGTTTATACTAGGCTATCTGCCCTAGGGCATTTATAAGCCTAGCCAGAATATGTTTGGCTTTCGCCACCCATTTTAAATTTATTTTGCTATGCCCTTTTTCGAGGTTAGTATACTGTGCCTCTGTCTAACAGTGACACAGAAGTGATACCCGGGGTAAACCTACGATCTCCCATCCACTCATCAAGATTACTCTTGAAGAGAGTCAATGAGGGACTCTGCCTAACCTGGACTGGGATTTTATTCCAGAGTGAAGGGAGCCTCTGGGTTATGAATCTGTCCCTCCAGCATGTCCTATTTATTTCAGTGCTGAGGTTCAAGTCTCTCGAGCGCATAGCTCAATGGGATTTGGATTTTCTTTTTTTTTTCAAAACAGGTTTATTGTTTTAACATATAAGAGAAATATCATAACAATTTTATACAAGTAATTAAAAATAGGTATTATTATAATATTCAACAAAACAACTAAAGTATTTACAAAGACATCCACTACAATCAGATCAATTAATTAAACTAAAATACCGTGCTATTGAAATTAGAATTTTTTTAACAAATTTTGTAAATTATCCCATACAATATAATATGATGTTTTTCTAGTTGTTCTCATTCTAATTGTGCTTATTTCCATATGGCACATTATATTCATAACATTTTTAAATTCATTGAACGAAGGAGGTGTATCTGAAATCCAATTTCTAGTTATTATTTTCCTGGCCACTGCTAGGATAGACCATAACAAGGGAAGCTTAATCTTTTAACACATTGAGGTACAGGTGTGTTGAATAATATAAGAGACTTAGAAATAATGAAATTATCTGTAAAAGAGCCTGCAAAAATTCATTAATTGACTTCCAGTATTCTTTCAACCTCATACAGTCATAAAACATATGAGCCCAGTCAGCATTAATTTCTACATTACATCTCTTACATAGATTATCTTTATTATTTATTTTATTCATCATCAAAGGTGTATAAAAAGATCTATGTAAAATTTCCATGTATAAAGTCTCCAGACAATGGAAGATGTAGTTCTATAAGCAGATTCCAATATATATTGTTTATCTTGTTGAGTTGGTGGGTCCCCATTAATAGAGGTGAAATAATTCCAGTATGAATCTACACTGTAAAAAGTTTCTTGTCTGATAATTTTATGTATATATGAAAGTTTACCTTTATCAGAAACTTTATGCTGTAAATTTAATATCAAGTAATCAATCAGTTTTGGAATAGATTCTTTAACTGTTATAGACATTAGATATATTCTATCAATGAGATGTTGTCTAAAGATCTGAACCTCTAACCAGCAAGTTTCTCTTAGATCAAATTCTTGTTTTAAGAACTCTAGATTTTTAACTTTATTATCAGATATCAGCTGATACCAGTACTTTAGATCATTATCTATAGCTAAATGAGCTCCTTCAGAAGTAGATGACATAAGCATACCCTGAGTATACATTATAGGGAATACAATAAAATTCCATTCCCTATACTTAGGGTGCATGAATATAAAGTTACGATAACTAATAATAATATTTAATGGGTAACAAACCATATGTTTAGGTGTAATAGGTGAAGTACAAAATTCCTTTAGCAACCACAACATGGAGTTATTTACAATCATATTTTTATGTGTTAAGGAGATTTTCATGAAGTGCATACTAATTAGCTCCCAATAATCTTTCCATTTTATGATATATGACTGATCTATTAATAAAGTAATAAATTTTTTAATAAAAGAGATAATATATAAATTAAAGTATAGAAAAGAAATACCCCTTGAGACCAGCTATTAGTATGTTTCTTTAATGCAATCCTAGGTCTATTAGGTGCCCATAAGAAATTTAACATTAGTGTATTCAGTTTCTTGATAATTATTTTTGTAGGTGAAAGTATTATTGATTGTATTAAGTATAAAATCTTGGGGAATATTATCATTTTAATAATTGTAAGTCTCTCCTCCATAGTAAAAACATATTATTCCAGGTATTAAAAGATTTTGTATATTAAGAAAACTGGTATTATAGTTATTATATATAATAGATTTAATATCTTTAGATAGTATTATACCTAAATAAGTTATCTGACCTGAATTGGGTACATATTTAGTAACATCACTAATGAGAATATTTTTTCGTGTATATATAGGTAGTATTTTAGTTTTTTCTTCATTGAATATTAAACCAGAAATACTTTTAAAATTCATCATTTTATCAAATAAAGACTGCATAGAAGAATTAGATCCTGCTGATGTAATTAGAACATCATCTGCAAAAAGTTGAATTTTTGATGTATTTTCGTCTATTTCAAAACCGTCTATGTCAGTACTGTTTCTAATCAAATTAGCCCAAGGCTCCATTACTAAAGTGAATAATAGTGGAGAAAGTGGACATCCTTGCTTTGTACCTTTAAGAATGGGTATTTTTTGTGAAACATATGTTCCTACCTTAATATAAGCCAGCGTTCCTTTGTATAAATGCTCAATTAAATTTACAAATGCATCAGAGACGTTTGTGCATTTCAGTAAGGTAAACATAGTCCCAACTTACTGAATCAAATGCTGAACCTATATCAAGACTAATAAGTGTTAAATCTTTCTTTTTCCTATTTGCAAAATCAATTAATGTTAAAGTTCTTCTTATATTATCAAAAGTATTTCTATTTACAATGAAGCCCGTCTGATCTATATCTATAATGCCGGGGATGATTGTCTTCAATCTATCAGCAAAAATACTCATAAACATTTTATAATCAACATTAAGTAATGAGATGGGTCGATATGAAGAACATCTAGTTGGATCTTTATTAGGTTTTATAATTGGTGAAATAAATGTATATTGCCAAGATGGGGGGGTTATTAACTCAGTTTGGGCCAAAATAAAAACCTTATGTATTAATGAATATGTAGTTTTAGAAAGGATTTTATATATCTCTGGTATAATACCATCATTACCCGGTGCTTTGTTTGATTTAAGCTTATTTATTTGTGTAATAACTTCTGTATATGAAATACTCTTGTCCAATAGTTTAATCTGTTGTTTATTAAGCTTTTATTCATGTTAGTGGTTATAAACTCCTTTATTTTATCTTTAGGTTCCATGTTAATGTTGTTATGGTTAATCTTGTGAAAGTGATTTCTAAATTCATCCAGTATTTCTGGTATACTAGAAACATTCTTCTTTTACCTTAGAGAAAAGATTTCTTTGATATGGTTTTGTTTATTCAATCTTTTGTTTTATTTTTAAGTCTATGTAAGTATTTGGGGCTTATTGAATAAGACAAAACTTGTATTTCTCTAAAGTTATTTTAACTTTATGAGTTAAAATTTCTTTGTATTTCTCATTTAGTTTGTTTATTTCTTCAATAACTTTCTTGTCCATAATATTTTCTTTATTATTATGTTTATAAGAGTCTAATTTACTTTGAATATCTAACAATTCCTTATCCCAAGATTTCCTTTTATTATTATACCATCTGATACTTTGTCCATATAGATATGATTTTAAGGCATCCCAAACATAGACAATGGAGACTTCAGGAGTATTATTTATGTCTAGAAAATGTTGTACTTCTGAAAGTATATATTCTTTATAGTCTTTTAGCTGAGTTAAGTATGCTGGTATCCTTTTGATCTGAACATTATAAGTATTTTTATCATGAATTCAAAAACAATTGAGTTATGATCAGATATAGGACATGAAATGATTTCGGAATTAATTAAATCTGTTACCATCTGGTTAGAAATAAAGACCCTATCTATTTTTGAATAAGTTTTGTATCTGTTAGAAAAAAGGTGTATGGTAATGATTTTCAATCTATCTGATTATTAATATCATTCAAATGATAAGAATTAGCAAAATCATTTAAATGTTTTGCATTAGATGTAATTCTTCTTTTCCTTATAGTGGTAGTATCACTTTCATGTAGTATACAATTAAAATCACCAGCTAAAATAATATCCCCTATAGAGAATGATATGATCTTATCAATATGATGTTTCAATGTATTAATACCAATTCCAGGTATCCAATATACATTAATTAAAGTGTAAGTCTTCCCATTAATTTGTATTGTAACCATACAAAACATTCCTTTGTCATCCTGAAAAGACTTAATGGTTTTAGGAATGGGCATACTTTTATTCCATAAAATAGCCACTCCTCTTTTTCTGAGTGTGCTCTGAACTAACCAATACTGTATACTTATTAGTGGCTAGTTTAACAATATCTTTTTACAAGAGATGGGTTTCTTGCAGGAAGACTAGATTGGTCTTGTGTAAATTAATGTATCTTATTAGGCTTGCCCTTTTACACGGATTATTCAATCCATTAATGTTTAAAGAAATTCCTTTTAAAGATGTCATTTGGCATTTTTAAAACTCAAGAATCTTATGATCGAAATAACAAATAACAAGATAAATAATGTTACATCTCCTCTTTTAGGTGTACCTTTAAATATAGCTGTATTTATTAAATCTCTTATGGGATTTTGTATAGGATTCAATTTTGTTTGTAGTGACAATGAGTATACAAAATATATTGTGGATGTCAAAACTATATACATATAACAATGAACAAGTGAAAATAATGTAAGGATTAAACCTTGCATCCAGCCTGAGTTGAAAACTCCAACTTAGAGTAGTATTTACTACTCAAGTTAACCCCTACCCTAAGCAGCAGTACTTCAGCTACCACCTTATCAATTTAATACTAGTTATATTTAACTGAGGTTAACAGTTTTCAATTCAATTATCTATCAAGACAAAACTACACATTTGGTAAAACAGCATCATATAAACTAAAATAAACTTTTTTTTTAAAAAACTGTTCATACTACTATATAGATCTATGTAATATATAACACTTGTATTCAAATAGCATTCAAATAATCTTGATGTTAGAAATCAAGAGGAGAGAAAATTAGGTTCTAACATTCATTTAAATCAAAAACTTTGGCTAATATGATTCAGACATTACATATATTAAGATGCATCTATTTTCTGTCATGTGAATACTATTAACAGCTTCCAAAAAAAAAAATCTTGAATTGTTTGTATATGAGCATTTACTTAAACTCATTATTGTCAATAGAGTAAAATATTGTATTCATAAAATTATTATAAATCATATTGCATAGTTATGCAAATTCTCAGAAACACTTGCATTATTAAAAAAAGCCATCACACACATACACACAGACACACACACACACATACACACACACACACACACACACACACACACACACACACACACACACACACACACACACACACATATATATATATATATATATATATATATATCTGATCTCACTGAGTTATGTCCTTGTTGAGCACTATCCTACTTGCTGTCCCTAGAATAAATCTGTCTGCTTTATAGAAAATAATGCACAGCAAACACATTTTAGTAACCAGATTTTACAATCATGCTAACCTACTGCTTTAAAATATATCACATGACCTTTCTTCCAGAATAGAATTATAAAATTGTTTATGCTTGTCAATCAGATGAATTAAATGAATTATAATAAAGTATATGTTTGGAACAGAAGTTTTTAACACAGATTATTATGCTGCTGTTAAGTAGATTTTCAAAAACATTTAAATAAATGTTTCATTTTCTATGCCTTCTAAAATAAGACATTTACTTACTACAAGAAACTACATCATTTAAACTCATTATAACTGACATTTTATGAATAGAGTATTTTTCCTGAATCTGTGGTGTGTCAGTGTGATAACTATGTCAAAGGTTATACTAACTGCTTTCAGTTTCTCTGTGAGAATTCTGTGAGTTGAAGCTTTTGAAGTAGTTCATGGACACTGTGCATGAGACAGCCCACATCTCAGATTGTCTCTCTTAACATTTTGGCGGGAAACTTATTAAAAACTAGTGACAAACATTCATTTAGTAGTGTAAATGCATGTAAACATGACAAAACCTTCACAATGTATTCCACAGACCATTACAGCCTCTTACTTCTTTTCAGAAAGAGAAACAAATTGAATCACAGCTTGCCATTAAATCTTCAGATATTTTGACTGGTTATGAAACAAAACATTATAACTGACATATTTTATGAATAGAGTATTTTCCTGAATCTGTGGTGTGTCAGTGTGATAACTATGTCAAAGGTTATACTAACTGCTTTCAGTTTCTCTGTGAGAATTCTGTGAGCTGAAGCTTCTGAAGTAACTCATGAACACTGTGCATGAGACAGCCCACATCTCAGATTGTCTCTCAACATTTTGGCGGAAACTTATTAAAACTAGTGACAAACATTCATTTAGCAGTGTAAATGCATCTAAACATGACAAAACCTTCACAATGTATTCCACAGATCATTACAGCCTCTATGTAAGTGAAATTAAGCCCAAAATTACCAACAAGCAATAAAACTCAACATTCTTCTCCCAACTCAATTTTCATACAAATCCTATTATTCACTGTGCCCACACAATCAAAAGCATTTCTATATATTAATAAAGAAAAGAAAAGAGAGTAGAAAATAAAAGGGAGTGAGGCAGAAATAAAAAAATGTAAGAGAAAGCTGTAAGAAGTATATACAATGGAATGTTACTTACTGTTTATATTAATAGAGTTAAAAATAAAACATATTATTTACTCTTATTTAGTTCTGATTATTATTAGTTAAAGCATAACAGATTATTTACAAACAGGCATAAGCAGTATAATCAAGAAAGTATAATTAGAAATAGCATTTGAAGAACTTATAAAAACTTTTACAAGGAATAAATATGTTATTATTCTATTAATGATATTTTCATTACTGTTCTGTCCCTGCCCTCCCCCACCCTTTACCCACTACATAATCTAAATAGAATGTCATTGTTTAAACAAAGAAAATAATAAAAGGAGAAGGAAAAAAGGTAAAGATAAAAAATGTATCAAATTACTAACCTTACTTCTTTTCAGAAAGAGAAACAAATTGAATCACAGCTTGCCATTAAATCTTCAGGTATTTTGACTGGTTATGAAACAAAACATTTCTTTGCACATAGAGAATAACTTTGATTAAATCTTTTCCAAAATATTTGTGGCTTTCTGGAAATGCAGGAACTATATTCAAAAAATTAATAATGAACTAAAATGATGAGAGAGAAAAAATACATATAACAAATCATTTGTTTTAAAGTCTCATCTACTTCTGTGAAGTGTTCCACGAAGCTTCAGATGCCAATCACTAAAATGAAGAACTAGCCCATTCCATTTCTTCTATTTTATCCAAAATCCTTTTTCTTTGACAAACAGTAAAGCAGAGTCTAAATCATCGAAAACCTTAGGACCATCAGGAAGGAAGATTTTAAGCTTGGCAGGAAACAGAAGGTATGTTTTAAACTGTGCTTTTTTAAGCTCCCTTATTAGTGGCAGAAAAACTTTTCTTTTAGCTATTACCATGGAAGAATAGTCATTGTCAAAACGCACAGTTGTCTCATTAATCTTAACAGGAGCTTTAGCCCAAGCAGATTTAAGAACCATCTCTTTATCAAAAGATGATAGAAATCTAACTATAACTGATCTAGGCTATTTTTTGTTAGAGTTAGTATTAGCTATAGATCTATGTGCTCTTTCGATACCAAAAGAGAATGCTTCTGGTAAGTCTAAAGTTTTAGGGAGCTAAGTTGTTAAAAAAGAAGTAATATTGTTACCTTCAATATTTTCTGGCAGTCCAAAAATCCTAATGTTATTGCGCCTAGATCTATTTTCCAGGTCATCCAGCTTTGTTTGTAAATGTGTATTTTGTTTCAGCAGAAACTCAGTGTTGATTTCCTCTTCTTGGATTCTATTTTCCATGTCATTCACAGCTTCTTCTATGCCTGTCATCTGGTTCTTCTGTTGTTGCAGGTCTGTATGTAACAGGTCTATTTGTTTTGTAGTTTTTTCTATGAAGGTGTCTATTTTAGTATCCATTTTATCCATTTTATCAGTAAGTTGCTGGATTATAATTATCAGAGACTGAAGTTCTTTCTTGATGCTGGAGTCTTGAGAATTTGTCTTACTGGAACTCATTTCAGACTGATAAACTGACAGGAAAATTTCCACAGTGATTTCTGACAGGAATATTGTTAAGATTTCCTTTCTTTTTTAGATATAGTTCAAGAACTATATAAAACAAACGCATTTAGAAAGAAAATTACTTCAAAAATTAATTTTTTAAGTAATTAATTCCTGTCAGTGTAATGAAATTGGTGGAGCTGAAGAAATCTGCTGCTATCCTGTGTTCATCCTTGGCCACGCCGGGATTTGGATTTTCTGAGGTGCAGCATGTCCATTAATTCCGGGTTGGACATGGCTTTATACGTCAGGCACAGATCGCCTCTGAACAGGCAGTATGCCACTGAGTAGAGCTGGAGTTTCTTTAACCGGGCAGCATATGGCATCTGTTTGAGCCCTTTGATCCTCTTGGTGAGGTACTTTTGGGGTCTTTCCAGTTGCTGCAGGTGTCTGGTAAGGTACATCCCAAAAGGGGCATTGTACTCAATTATGGGCCTGATGAGGGATGAGTAAAGAGGCACGATGACCTCCCCTGATCTAAATGTGAATCCCTTCATGATTAGGTTGGCTATATAAAATGTTTTTCTAACCACTTTGGCCATGTGGTTGTCAAATGAGAGATTGCTATCAACTTGGGTCCCCAGGTCCCTAATTAATTCTTCTGTACTTAATGGATTACCACCTATGTGGTAATTTGTGGGCACTTTGTTTTTGCCAAAGGGGATGACTATACACTTTTTGTCATTTAACTTGAGGCCATGGCTCTGGCACCAGTTGTCTGTTTCTATGAGGCCCTTTTGGAGGATGCTTGTGTCGGCTGGAGAGTCGATTATGGTGCCCAGTTTGCAGTCATCTGCGAACTTGGTCAGCCACAGTCCTTCCGTGTTGGCCTGTACCTCCGAGAAATATATACCGAACAAGAGAGGTCCCAGGACTGAGCCTTGTGGGACACCACTTGTAACTGGTTTGGAGTCTGACATGGCTCCAGCAATTCTAACCATGTGGGTTCTGTCCTTGAGCCAGTTTGCAATCCATCTAGTGACATAGGGGTTTATATTTAAGCTGGTGAGCTTATCTATAATGCCCGAGTGGGGTATTGTATCGAAGGCTTTTGCGAGGTCCAGGTAGGCTGTGTGGACCACCTTCCCCTCGTCAATGGCCTTGGTGACTGTTTCAAAGAAATCAACCAGGTTTAAGAGGCAGGATCTGCCCTTAACAAAGCCGAACTGGGTAGGATCCAGTGTCTGTAGGTCCCCAATATCTTTATTTATGAGGTTCATGATGATCCTTTCCATAGCTTTGCAGACCAAGCTAGTCGGGCTTATGGGGCGATAGTTTCCAGGATCCGTTGAGGCACCACCTTTATGGAGAGGGACCACTGTTGCTGTACGCCACTCTTTGGGCACATATCCTGTAGTAAGGCTGAGATTGAACAGTAGTTTTATGTTTGGGTTTAGCTCTTCTTGGAGTTCATGTAGGATGCAGCCGGGACACCGTCCTGGTCCAATTGATGCTGTGTTTTTGCTTTGGAGAGGCGGCTCTTACCTGAGCATCTGAGATGTCAGGGGGGCAGCACTCTGCTGGGATAGATATTTGCCCTTTTGGTGGGGGGGGGAGTTTGCGCTGAACCTGTCAGCTAGGATGTTGACAATGTCTGTGGGTTCGGTGTATTTTTTGTCATTTTGGACTAATTCTGAGCATATCTGGGAATTACCACCCAGGTTCCTAACATAACTAAAGAAAGCTTTGTGATTATCCTTAGTGTCCTGTGCAATTTTTCTCTCGAAGCTGGCCTTAGACAATTTTATGAGTGCCTGTAGTTTTTTGCTAATACTGATCAGTGATGCCTTCCCTTTTTGGGATTTTGCTCTATCATTTAGTAGCTTCCTCCTTCTATTGTATAGTTTGTTTATGGCTGGGGTCCACCAGACAGGACGTCTGCCCTTGGAGGATTGGGTCTTGGTTTTATTTGGGATCGCATGATCCATGCATTCCTGAAGGTGTTCATAGAATGCGTTTATAAAGGATTCTGCAGTCTGGGCCGTATTTTCCACAGGCCCGGGGGCTTTGAAGGATTCCACCTCGGTTTTGAGGAGTGTGAAATTTGCTTTAGAGAAGTTTTCACTGTGGTTTCCTGGGCAGGGGGTGGGGTCGGGATGTGAATATCCAGTGAGATTAGTTTATGGTCTGATCTTACCAGTGAGGGATACACTTCTGGTCTGGAGCATAGAGTCCCCATGTTGGTGATGATCAGGTCCAGTATGTTTTCCCTCTTGTGGGAGTGGTAACAAGTTGTTCCATAGCATTTGAGTTTATAAATTCTAGGAACCTTTGGGCTAGGGTGTTGGAGCTAGAGTAATGCTCCCAGTCTATGTTTGGGTAGTTGAAGTCACCCAATATAATGGTGTTTGGAGAGACCTTCATATTTTCCAGTGTTCTCAGGAAGGCCGAGTGGGGTTCCTGGGTTTGGGAGGGTGGTCTGTAGCAGGCTATAAACTGGAAGGCAGTTTTACCCACTGTTAGTTGCACATGGATAGTCTCTGATGCTTCATGCTTTGCCACCAACCTGGAGGTGTGGGTATCTTTGATGAATATCGATACTCCCCCTCCTTTTGTGGTTCGGTCCAAGTTTTGTGGCTGAAAAGCATGGTATGAGGTATAACCTGGTAGTGCTGGGGTGCTCTTGGGAGCCCTGAACCAGGTTTCTGTTACTGCACAGATATCGATGTTCTCCATGCTAAGGAGAGTTTCGAGTGCGTGCATCTTGAGGTTTAGACTTCTGGCATTGAGTAGCATTACTCTTAGTTTCTTATCCCTTGTGATACCTATGGAGGTGGGTTTGTCTTTTGAGCCTTGCCTAAAAAAGGCACTATGGGGGTAGCAAGAGACTTTGCCAATATCCGAAAGCCCAGGGGTGACAGGTGCAAGCCGTCCCTAGTGAAGCATCGTGGCTTGTCGAGCATATCATCCCCAGCTGACAGGCATTGGATCCCCTTTGAATGACACCAGTACTTAAGCCAATTGTTGAAATTGATCATCTTATCTTCATATTGTGGCATCATTCTTGGTGAGGGTAAGATGCTACTCAAGGTCAGGGTCATACCGGCCTGGGCTACATGCTCAGAGAGCTCCTCTATGTCACTTTTCATGTAGTCCAGGGAGGTACGTCTCAGGTCATTCACACCAGCATGGACAATGACTGAGTCATATTTGTACTTGCCTTGGAGTGACCTGAGTGCTTGTGTTATGTGGCGGATCCTAGCGCCCGACAGGCTGCTCACCATGACCCTCTCCTTGTTCAGCCTGGTGAGCGGGACGTCAGTGTGCCTGATGATAGAGTCACCTATTACAAGTGTATCAGGTGTGTTGTTTAGTCTTAAGGGCTGTGACTGTTCGGCACACTGGCTTTGTGAGATATGTGTTGCACGTGTTTTGTTTTGGGGTAGCGGTTGCTTGGGTGTCTGCTTTGGAGGTCTCTGCTGCTTAGGCAGATCTTTATTTAGAGCCTCTGAGTATGTTTTTGTGTGATTATGTGTTTGGTTTGCTGTCGTGGTAGGTCTATGTGAGACTGGAATTGTAGTGAGTGTGGTTTCCTTCTCCTCCTGACTGGTTATGCCAGTACTGAGTTGAGAGAGCTTAGCCTCCAGTTTGACTATATGGTTGCATCTCTCACATGTGTTGGACTTTGTTGTGAGGAGGAGAGGGTTGTCTGTGTACATGAGGCAGTTGTAACATTGCCTCAAGATTCCCAGATTCACCAGCTGGACCGGAGAGGAGATTGACAACTGACCTTTGGACATGCTAGAATAATATTGAGAATTCCTTTATAATTGAAAACAAGGGCCAGTGGGGAGTGAGGGTGTAGTGCTTTTAATTTTTAGTGCTGACTTATATAATTGCTTTAGTGAGCAAGTGCCAGGTAACTTAAGTGCAATGTGTAACTTAAATGCAAAAATGACAAACAGTAACTTTCTTTCAAGTGAAACAAGGAAATAAGTACAGTAACTTTGTACAGTAAATTTGTGTTGTTTAAATGATCATTGTACCTTGAATATATATTCTCCTGGAAAAGTTCAACAGTTTAGAGCATTAAAATGTCACAACCTTATACTGATTTAACCTGTGAAGGTTGTGAAGTAAGAAACTGCAATGTGCAATTTGCAGATCCAAACCTATCATATAGCTGATAACATCAGCAGAGGCTGTTGAGGCCAGAATAAGTGTTCCACATGCTGGTGTAAAAAGGCTTTTGGTTATGTCAAGCAACAGCTAACAGACACATACATTCACACACACAGTTGACTACAGTGAGAATACAACCCCTACCCATCTAAGTACAGAGACTACAGAACACAGTACTTTACACAAATGCCACACTTTGGAGTGTGTCAGACAAAAGTTTACAGCTGATGACATCAGCATTGTCTGTTAAAAACAGAATAAGTGTCCCACATGCTGGTGTAAAAGGTTCTCAGTAATGTCAAGCAACAGCTAAGGCACACACACACACACACACACACACACACACACACACACACACGCACACACACAGTTGACTGCAGTGACAATAGAACCCCTACCTATCTAAGTGCACAGACTACAGAACACAGTACTTAACACAAACACCACAGCACACATCTGATTTTTACAGGACTGCAGGTGAACTTATAGTAGATGACTTCAGCAGACCATGTGGAAGACAATATGTTGGGAGTGTTGCATGAAATGGATGTGTAGGCTTGTGCAGGTATCAAAATACTAGCAATCCATGCCCTTGGAGAAGTAACTGTAGGATACCACATCTACTGTGCTGACTAGAACACACACACACACGCACACACATGCACACACACACACACGCACACACACACACACACACACACACACACACACACACACACACACACACACACACACACACACACACACTCTGCAGTGAGAACTGAGCCCCTACCTAAGTGCGCAGACTACAGAACACAGTACTTATTGCAAGCACCATGACACAAGTCTGATGTATACAAGAGTGGAGGTGCACTTAGTAGATGACATCAGCAGGCCATGTGGTGTACAAAAGCTTGAGAGGCCTGCCTAGGCACATAGCTTCATAGCATTATATGAGGCTAGTAATCTAATAACACTAACAGCACTAGGCTGTTTAAAGGCCTAGCTATGTAGCAACACAAGTACTCTTCAGTGGCAGCTGATGACTTCAAATCAAAGGGGGGCTGCAGGACACAGCTGAATGGGTGTGGTCAGCTAGAAAGGGGTGTGGTCAATGAGAAAGGGATGAAGCTATGTTACAGAAATACTCATTAACGCACAAATGATTTTACATTCATCTTAAAATACAGACAAAAATGTATTACATTTGCAAGGATATAATTACAACAGTAAACAGCAGGGTTGTTGTTGTAATTTGTTTAAATCACACCCAGCCCCAATTCCCAGTGCCTACACCCACCCACAGTATCTGATTTGATCTTGTGAGGTTAAAAACAAAAATAACAAAAAAGGCAATCTTGCCATTAAGGTAAGTATTCTTTTTTTCACATAAACAACACTCAGGTCAAAGCTTATGGCTGATCTTACTTCACTCAAATGCACATTAGTCTTGCAAAGCAAGATAGAACTGCCATCATTCCATTTGCACATAAGCATTGCCCCATCCCAACTGCCTACCGAGAGAATCTGCTTTCAGCTTACAAGGTTTAAAATAATGAGCTCAGTTTGAAATTTGCAAAAAGGATCAAAGATCAAGTAATATAAAATAAAATTACACCTCACTGTGGCAGATTTATCCCTCATATCTCAGTATCTTACACATAAAAACTGCATGCTTGCACAACTGTGAGGATAGGCATGAATTCAAAACATATCCCAACTTTTCATCATATACTCCAGTAGAAGATATGATGAAATGGAATTCTGACCATACAGTCTTTACAAATGAAGTTGCAATTAATTTCAGAAAGATGAACTTAATATGTTTCCCATAAATTAACTGCTTTAATAATTTGTTTTTATTCTGTAACACACATAATAGTGGAAGCCGCATCAGGTGATCCTACGGTTATGTGACCTGCACTTACCCATTAATGTGCTGTACTTTTAAGAAGGTTCATTGTAATCAGTGTTCTACCCCACTTACATTAAATGTTGTTGTTGTGTCTTTCGACTTTTCCCGGTTAGGGGTCGCCACAGCGGAACTCCGGTCCGCTAATGATTGGCAGTAGATTTTTACATGCCGAGTTGCCAGCCCTGACGCACAAACAATGTTATTTTTATACCTCCTTTAGAAAGCTATAATGCATGTGCCTTTGACAACTGTTAAGCATTCTTCTTTTAATTAATATCTTTAGTAATTGTAGCAACATCAGTCTTGACAGATGTTATATTTAAAGATTTTGTCTGCTTCAGAAAATAAGTCGTATCTACCTTTGATGTGACCCACAAGCCATCAAATACAATTTTCTGATATACCATTTCATGGAAAGATTCAGTACCAAAGAAAAATACATTCTAAAATTAAGTTGTGTCTGTAGGCAAGCCAATTACAGGTCAGCAGAAGTCAATTTAATAAAATGAAAATGTATCATGTTACAGTCAGCTCTAAAACTGCAATGTGAAAAACTGGCATTGCACAACAAGGCAATGCTGAGTGCATGGCATTACTTCTCTGTAGATGAGATCAGTCCCCTTTGACTCAGCCTCTGCTGACATACAGGAGTCTTATCAAGCAGCATTTTCACCTATTATTTCTGACTGTTAAACAGGCATGATCTCTTCAGATTAACTGTTCTTTCAAAAGTATATTTATTCTTCAGACTTCTCATATTCATAAATTTTTATAATCATACAGTAATCTTCCCCAGACTCATTTTTCTGCAATTCCTTATATTAGGTATTTATGCAAATTGTTTTGCTTCTCCTGTTTTTAAAACAGTTTAACACTAACATCTAAGTGGGCGCCAACCCATTAATCTAATAATACATGCTTGATTAAATTCCAGTTATCTGAGTCATATGTATATGTTTTCAGACTTTTGTTGGTTTGATTTTGTCCATGTTCTTTTCTCAGTGGAAGCAGAGCTAAAACTGGGACCCATTTGCTTTTGCAGCATTTCAGTGCATGACTCTTGGAGTTTTTAGAAGCACAGGCTATAAAAAAAATCCAAGATAATATGTAACATTATCATCAGAAGTAGCAGTTGTAGGTTTGGTGGTGCCACGGTAGCGTTGTCGCCTGATAGCAAGATGTTGTCCCATTCGATTCTCAGCTAGAGCGTCTTCCGTGTGGAGGCATACGTGAATGGAGCGTGCCTTCATTGAAGGTTGTGCATCAGGGCTGGTAACCCGGTATGTAAAAATCCACTACCAATCATTAGCGGACTGGAGTTCTGCTGTGGTGACCCCTAACCGGGAAAAGCCGAAAGACACAAACAATCATCAGAAGTAGCAGTTAACAATGTTATGAACCATTAATAAAGGGGCAGTCCATGTAATAAGTCCAAACAACTAAATAAATGAAAAAATAGGGCTAACATTTTAAAATGTGTAGACAGAGAAGTGGGTTAGACCTTAGTTCATAAATGGAGCACTCTAGGCTTACAAATGTGTGCTTCATGCAGTTCGAATATCTGTTATTGAAATAGACAGCAAAATTAATTTTATTTGCATAATATATATAAAAGCCAAAATACTCTTATGGTATAACTATGGTATAACCAGTGTTTTTATGTCTATGAGGTGTAACCAACACCCACTCAATAGGTATTGAGGTATCAAAAATTTTTTTTCAATTTTATATCAGCACGTCTAGTTTTGCTTCAGTTAGCTCTTGATGACAGTGTCTTTGTGTACTAACCAAATACTTAACTACTATAGCTGCACTATAAAAGATAAACTATAGATCAAAACACAGATGGCAGGTGAAAATCAATATGCAACAATAACATTACAAGTTAATTGATGAATTACAAAGCTGTATCCATCAATACATGGAAACAATAAATGGGTGGGAGGGTGGCCTAATGGTTAAGGTGTTTGCCTTACAAACACAAGATGCAGGGTTTGAGTCTCACAAGGGATAATTGGCTAGGCTTAAAATGGCTCGCAAGGGCAGTTAGCTTAGTACTAACCTATGAACCTATGAATGCTGTGTCCACCACCATTCATTAAATCTGGAGTGGCAAATGTCCTATTTCTCTTTCCCTATCCATAATAGTTTTCCCTTCCAACCTCGAGTGTGTTAAGAAGTTAGCCTTCCTCAACTCTTCAATTCAGAATTTTGCAGGATGCCCCTGATTTTACTTCATATTTTGCCCTGTTCCTTGTAAAATTGTTGACTTTCTGATAAATCACTGTGGATTGCAATCAGTAAGTAATACCAGACGGTAGTTTCGAATTTTTATTGTTCAGAAAATGCGTGTTTTTGCAAAAGCTATTGTTCAATTAACTTTTCAAGTTAATTAAAGCTGTATAAAAAATGTTAATAATCATGGGTCTTTGCTCTCTGTTAACTCTGACTTTGCATTGAATCATACAGCAAATAAATTGAGATGTATGCCTTCAACTCTGCATCCTAGAGAGTGACCCACAACAACCATAGACCTGCATACAAATGCAATAATTCAAATATTGGGTGTCAGCTAAGCACATATTCAAACCAACCAAGCAAAAAGCATTTTTTATGCACATCCATGTTCCAAAACAAATATATCACCATTGATTACATTATGCATTTATATTTACTGATAAATTCAACAAGTAGGTGCAGTCAGAAACTTTCATTGTATACTATCAAAATATTGCCCCCACCCCACCTCACATTAAAAATAAATACAAACACTCTCCCAAATGTTGCATCTACACATTTATTAAATGAATGCATTATTTTCAAGCACTATCCATTCAAGTGTTAAAAAACAATTTAGATAACTAAATTTGTCTCCAAGCAGATCACACATACATAACAATTTTTTTAGGCATTAAATATGCAGTTTAAGTATCTTACTGCCCCTCTAAGACATAACATTTCAGAGAGATGAAAAAATATACTCAGCTGAGTACAGTGAATATGCCTTCCTACATCTTTGCTTCTTTTTATTGCTAAAATACTGTATATGTACAGTAAAGTGAAATACTGTATTCAGTAGTAAAAGATTGGTGTGAACTGTTATGATTATTAAATAAGGTATATAGAGCTAAATGGAAGTATCCATTTACAAAGGTGCCCAGCCTAAAACTAAAAAATGTATCACTAAGAAAGGTAAGCAGAGGAAGCGAGTCGACAGACACCCTGACATAAATAATGAACACATAGTGACATCTCTCTTCTTCCTTAATATTTACAGTTGACAGAGGAAGATGGTTTCAAGAAGGAAATGTGAGAACAGGCATCACATTGCTGCAACAAACACAAAAAGCACAACCGTGATTTATGCAGTAAAATCAGATGCTTTCCACAGCCTGCCTGCACCTCAGTGCTGCGTAACTCAAATCCCTTTATTGTGTTTCTTACAAAGTTGCTTACAGTAGCCCTTCTGCATGTGTTAATATGTCAGTCCCTCGGTCAGCTCTCAGCACCTCAGTACTGTCTGATTATCCCAGATCGAATTTACGAACTCCCTCCGTGACTGTCTAAATAAACCAAAGTGTTGCTGAAATGACAATTGCATTTTTTTAGATATAAAACTGCTGCATATGTTAATCTATAGGCATAAGATATTTGCTGCAAGGCAGTTCTTTGTGATGCATGAATATGATGAATGATTATCAGTAGACACTTGCTACTGACTGTTTCTCGCTCTCTTTTTCCGTGGGAAGAGAGCGAGAACCAATCAGTAGCCACTAGTCATCCAGCCATTCAGGTACGTCATGTATATGATGGAGGACGTGGCAGTCCGATCCCCTTTCATTTCTATGTGATTACAAACCTCATAGGCTTCTGGGAATCACACCGATGCCTTAACTCCTTAATCTGGACTGCTTTTACAGCAGTCTAGATTTCAGAAACTATTTTTTTAAACCCGGAACTCGCCGACCATGCACAGTTTGAGTTCCGGGACATCAGCGAGCAGCTAGCCAGGATTACAGACAACAAACAGTGCTATAATTTACACAAATGTAAATATTTTATTTTTTAAAAATGTGCATCTTTTTTTCTTTTTCTGTCTACAGCTGGGGGGGGGGGGCTGCAGTACTACAGTCCAAAGGCACAAGCCTCCACTGGTACCCCTATTGAGCATATTGGATGTTTGAGTTTAGCAGAGTGAGGTTTTGGCACCAACAACTAGCCCTGTCCATGATGGAGCACACAATATTATATATTGCACTTTGTAATGTGGTTGATACATGTGTGGAAAAAGTGCTGAGACCCCAGTGTTGTAGTGCTTGGTGGTGTTGGGGGACAACACATGGATTTATTGTAAATATTTGATGCATAGTTAGATTGGGTCCTTGGTTTGTAACGTTTCTACATCTAGTTTGATGTCAGACAAAGGAAATGGTGAATGAACACCAATAATGAAGCATGATATATACAGTCCCATAGTGCAGCAAGCAGCTGGTTTGTGCAATGGTGAACAAAGTATACATGCATGTGACATATATCTGTTTGTGCATAGGTAAGCAGTGATCAAATGCGGGCTGCATTGCAAAAGTCTGATAGTTCCATCTGTACTCCAGGCCTGGTTTTTGTGATGCCCAAGAGCCTTAATTGAATATATCAGGTTTATATTTGTGGCTGTCTGCTCCCTAGGTGGTCTGGTTTGTCCTGTTTCTACAATGCAGTGCTTCACACAAACCAAATGAGCACAGCCAAACCTGTAATATATTTGTTGTCTGGTAAATGTAATAGGGATAAGAAACTGAAAAAAAAAAAAAACAGGAGAAATACATGAAATGATGAAAACCAATGTAGGACATACACAGCAGAACATGATAGTCCACATAGGATATTTCTACATAGCTCAGGATTTGAACTCTCACATCAATCCATCTTCAGAAAACAGGATTGATGCCTTATTCTTCGTTTCCACAGAAACAGCTTTGCAGCAAAGGACTGAAGTCATTATTCATACAACCAACTGCAACAGAATGTACACTGCTATAAAACCATCAACTATTTGTACATTTCATTATTATTATTATATTACTGAGCATACAGCCTGTTATGATTATGCTTGCAAATATACAGCTGTGTCTTACATTTCTATGTTTCCTGGTAATTCATCACTTATATAAACAGTAGTGTGAGCTTGCAGTGTGCAAGACATTCAATATGTCTGGCCTTAAATTGTGTCAGGGTATTAGGTGGGGGAGTGCAGTGTGCAAGACATTCAATATGTCTGGCCTTAAATTGTGTGAGGGTATTAGGTGGGGGAGTGCAGTGTGCAAGACATTCAATATGTCTGGCCTTAAATTGTGTGAGGGTATTAGGTGGGGGAGTGCAGTGTGCAAGACATTCAATATGTCTGGCCTTAAATTGTGTGAGGGTATTAGGTGGGGGAGTGCAGTGTGCAAGACATTCAATATGTCTGGCTTTAAATTGTGTCAGGGTATTAGGTGGGGGAGTGCAGTGTGCAAGACATTCAATATGTCTGGCCTTAAATTGTGTGAGGGTATTAGGTGGGGGAGTGCAGTGTGCAAGACATTCAATATGTCTGGTCTTAAATTGTGTGAGGGTATTAGGTGGGGGAGTGCAGTGTGCAAGACATTCAATATGTCTGGCCTTAAATTGTGCCAGGGTATTAAGTGGGGGAGTTATATGATATGCAATTGTCAACAACTGATGGCCAGTTTGGATGGCGCACACAACCATATACTGTTCTTTTGGGGGTAACATAGGTGAGTTACTGTTATGGCACAAACAAGGGTACACTGCTCTTTTGGGGGGGGCAAAGCTCAGTTACCGATGTCACAAACAAGCATAGCCTATTGTTTTGGTGAGGAGCAAAGGTGAGTTACTGTTATGGCACAAACAAGGATATGATGTTCTTGTTACTCTCCTTGTTCTGCATCCTGCCTGTTGTTTGAGCTTCAGAATGGTTGTGAAGTCAGAAACTGCAATGTGTATCATTACTTTCTAACTTCTCTCTTTAATGACTTACCAGTACAGAGGTATGGTGCTAAAGTGAGGGCACGCAGTGATCATCAGTAATTTTGAGAGGGGTGATTGTGTGAATCTTTGATGTCTAAGGCCTACGACTTACTAATGGGAACATATAAGTAAAATCATTGCTCTGCTGTCACATGTTAAGGTAGTTTCTGTAGAAATCCAACAGTATTTACTTGATTACTGTGCCAATTTAAGAAATATAAGGATATACCATAATACTATTAAAAATACACTTTAGGTTCAGGACTTACCTTGCAAATGCAGCAGTTGACACATTTTTAGTTCAGGGCTGACTGTCTGATGCAAGCAGTACATAGCCAATACATGTGGAAATAAAAGATTTTATGAGTTGCCTGGCATCAATTTTACTATATGTATGTGAGTAGAAAAAAAGGTATTAGGCATCTATGTGGTCAGTGAGTGTCCTATGCATGGCCTCCATCCACAGCAGATGGTGGTTCCCCCTCCAAGTCCTCCTCTGACTGTGGCTATGGTGATCTAGGTGTTGGTGGGGGGATGTGTGTTCCTTCCCCTTGCTAATTCTACTGCAGCTGTTTCCACAGCATCAGATTGTGTAGCACAGCATATACTGCGAAGATTTGTGTACACATGTGTGGGTTATACTGCAGGGCTGCATTAGATGTATTTAGGCGTTTGAACAGTGACTTCAGCAGCCCAAACACACACTCTGTGATGTTTCTGGTTTGAGGGTGTGCCTCATTATGACATTCTTCCATGGCTGTGTGCACTTCTGATGGGTGTCATCAGCCACAGTTTCAGTGCAGAGCCAGCAACCCCCAGTAAATGCCCCTGTGGGTTATCCCCCTAGCAAACATCTGGTACAGCTGTGATGTGTGCCAGATATGGGAGTAATAGTAACTCTCATGGTTGCCAGCACACACATTCAAGATAATTCCCTGGGTATTACACATGACATGGTAGTTGATTGAGTGGTATCCCTTGTAGTTAAAGTAGATTCTACCTGCTCAGCAGGTACAGCCTTAATTTGTACAAAGTGCAATCTATGGCACCTAGTACTTCAGAGTAGTGTGCTACCCAGTAGAAATGTTACATATTGCTGGCTCTCTACTCAGAACTATGGCGAAAACATATGTACTCACTGGCATGTGCTCACTGGCATGTATGAGCTTAGCATCCAGGAATTAATGGATGATCCTAGATACTGATGCCTGTGACACACCCATCATGTCCCCAGTTGGTCTTTGAAAGGTACCTGTAGATAATATTCTAAGGGCTACACATATCTTAGTTTCCACTGGGATGGGTTCCCCTCGGTTGGCTTTTCCTCTGAGCTGAGAGTCATAGAGCTATCAGAGCTGTTGTAATGTGTCCCTGTCCAGCCTGTAGCACTCTACAATCTCCAGGTCATATAGCATCTGAAAAGTTACCCTGGCCCTGAACACTCTTCTCCTTCTCAGCCTAGGCTTATTGTCACCAGCAACAGCAGCATTGGCTTCAGCCTGTAGCACATACATATGGAGCAAAGTTGCAGCAGTCCCTAGCATTGTGTCCCTTTACAATTTCCTTGTCTCTACTTCAATGGTATTGAAGTATTCTAGAATAGCCATAATGGAGGCTACATGGATGATTTATAGCTTGTTGAATAGCTCCACCATGCTGAAAATCACCTGCTTATGCTGTAATTAGCAACTAAGAAACACACCTGCTGCTTAACTGAGTGTGCTAACTCCATTGCTGCTCATTAGTGCATGATGTGCACCTCTGTGCCCCTGAAAGCACCTCCATGCCCCTGAGCACACCTACGTCTAAATAAAGTGAACATAGGCAATATTGTTATTACTGTCAGCTGTTCCCATGATATTGCGCAAATGAGCACAAAAAGTGATTTAAAGTTTGCACGCCCTGTATCAGGGCCCAGGACCATCTGTACTCTAGCCTTACACATACACGTGCTGCCAGAGGAATAGTTACATGTCAAGCATAGAGAAACCTGCCATTCATTCCTCCATTTCCCCATGATAGTGCTAAGCACCATGTTGTGGAAACAATGACAAAAATAATTAAAAAATAACTTAAAGCAGAAAGAGATGAAACATTTTAACAAAAAAGTGAAGAGGATGAAACAGAACTTGTGCATTGTGCGCTACTTACATGCACTTTCATCCTTCATAGGTCTACCTGTACACTTCTGTAGGTGTAGCCTGACACTCCCCATGTCATCATTCACTGTTGCCATCCATTGAAAAACACTGTGGAGTGCATACATGAAGTGAACATTCCTACATGGTTACAATTTTTTGTGATTCAACAATTCTAATGAGTTTTAGCCTCATTAGCATCTTCATCATGCTGATAGCCCTGAATCTATATGGTTAGTAAGAGTGTAGGCAGGGAAAGTGAAAGGGAGCCCAATGCTGTAAACACAAGGACAGGTATTACTTTGCTATATATCTGCAAAGAGGAATACAGTTTTGGATAAAACTTGACAGTATTCTGTCAGTTACATACTGCATATGCTTACATGACAATATGAATAGGCTGCTTCATGGGGTTTACAGTTTTAGATGTCTATATTAGTTATGACTATATTCTTCATTTGGAGGTGGGGGAGCAAAGCTGCATGTATGTCATGGCACTTAAAAGGATTGTTGCTATTGTTACTCTACTTTGGTAGCATCCACCCTGTCTAATGATGTAATAATGTGTCTGCTGTGGCATGTTAGGGTCAGTTCTGTACAAATCTAATAACTTTTACTTGCTATTATTTCTGTGTAATCTCCTTTCCGTGGCTGTATTTGAAAAGGTTTCGAATACACGGGCAACACGAGCATGGAGTCTACAAGCTTGCTTTACAGCTTGTTGCATTGCTCCATCATGTTGGTTTGCTTCATTAGCATACAATTCAGCTACTTATGCTCTAATTTGCATGCCATAGAATTTACCATGTTTGCATGTGAGTGCACGCTGCTACATAGAGTTTATTGAATCTAAAACTTTTCGCAGCCATGTGTGCACCGTAATGCGCACATGGTGAAAAACTGACCATGCAGGCTTTATTGACTCTCCCCTGTATGAATACAACCAGAAAGCACATCTGATACATTACATAACCTAAAAACTATATGCAAAAAGTGCTAAATGCTGTATAGGCCTTTCATGTATCAAGTTAATAAAAAGTAGTTATATATGGAAAAGAAAAAAAAGTGAGTGCCTTAAAAATGAAATATTTTTGGTTTGATGTCTTTATTGGCTAGTTACGGCTATGTATATACTGTTAATGTTATTGTAACCTATGGTCAAGGAGTATAGTCTAGTATTGCATCTAAGAGGAACATTTCTTCTGATTATGTATTATCAATCTGTGTGCTGTTATATACATAATTGCCCTTGTTTGAAATCATCCCATGACATATTTTATCTGTTAAGCTAGTGGTGAGTGATATATAATTTAATCAGAGAGAAGAGAACAATTAATATATGTAGTACTTGGTTTCTTACTTCTGAGGGGAGGATGTGTAGAATTTCAAATTCCCAGAATAAGGTAGATTAATTATATCCCATCCTCTCTAGACTGACTTTTAAAGAGCACCATAGTTTATAGGAGCATTTACAGCTTCAGAAGATATGCAATAAATCAGCTTTTTGAAATTGCAATAGGGGCAATTTGGAGAGGATGTGAAATCATAGCTACTAAGTGTATCTGGGATTAATATGCATTATTTGTAATCATTAATTGAGTATACACAATTAATCAGGTGGCTGCAGTGGTGCAGCAGTTAGCAGTATCAGCTCACGGCAAGAGGTTCTGTTGCACAATTTGTGGCTGGGGTCCCTTTTGTGTGGAGTAAGCATGTCCTCCCTGGAGTCACATGGGTTTTGTCTGGGTGCTCTGGTTTCCTCCTGCATTCCAAAGACATGCATTATTGTGGATTGGACGCTCTAAATTGGCCATAGGTGAGAGTGAGTAGTATGAATGAACTGCTGTGGCAGGGCTAGCTACCTGGTGGTGTAAACCTTGGCTCGAGATGATTGTCACTGCTGAAGTGACACCTTGACCCCATGTGCAAAATGGGTAAAGGGGTTGAGGATGGATGGATGAATTGAGTATACACACGTTTTTTTAAAACTGAGTAGTTTTGAAGTTATTTGGATAGACTGGATTTTTTGATTGTTTGTAATTGCCATATTTAGTTTAGTCCAATACTTAGAATACAGAATAGTGTCTTGATACTTGATAGAAGTGATTAGTTTATACATTTGATATCATTTTTTTCAAGGATAAACATTTCATAATGTTTTACAATTGTTTATGTTATTATCATTGAATTTAGGGTCTTCCAAGAGCTTTGAGATCATCTCTCTCATTTGTCTCAATAAAACAATGTAACCTTTAGGGAGGTTCAAAGCACTTTTCATGTCTCTAATTGACAGACTTCTGTGAGTATACATATCTAATACACTCCTCTCTTTGAGTAGGGGATAACTACTTAGATTTTTAGCATTCCTTAATTTAGCTTGAAATTTACATTAAGATGAATTGGTTGTAAAATCTTGAATGAGCTTGTTAATTAAGTTTAGTGATTCTATTATTTTTTGTAAGATTATTTTCTTATTTTTTTATAGATTTATGTACTTTGATGCTTCTAAGAGTCTTGTTATCAAGAAAGAGCTTTAGCATTGATTTTGCAGTTATTTATATAAGTATACCATATTTCGACCCAAATAGGACTCCAATCATTCCTGCTTGGGTTATATTCAGATATTGCTATAATTCTATTAGAGTTAATTATACCATAATGGAGTTTAAATTCAGGGAGGCCTAATCCACCACTTTTTTTTTGGGGGGGGGGGTTCAGTTTCTCGTAAATAATTCTAACTGATTTGGGAAACCATATGAATTTGGCTAAATTTGTATTGATAGTTCTAAACAATTTGTTTTGTATTATCAATTTGGATGCAAACAGTCCAGTAGTCCCACAAGCCAAGGTATAGTGAGTAATTCAAGTAAATCCACAGAAAACCCAGTAGTGAAGGCAATGAACAACTTCTTAAAAATCCAGCTTTTATTCACTGTAAGCACTTTTGTAATGTAACCATTACTTCCTCAGACATTCCTCAGACACAAAAAAACTACTTAAAAATCACAAAGTTTTATATATAAAACTCCAATCAGATAACTTAAAAATCTCTCCAAAAACCTAGCCAATTAAGTTAAAGTGACAATTTCCCAAAAACATTCATATAACTACATATTGTAATTCATACAATGCATATAATTATAAATATTAGACATCACTGAATTCCATATATAAAAGACTTTTTAAAAACACTGCTAAAGTGCACATGTCAAGGGGAATAAAATAATGTTTAAGTTTTTTGGTCTTTAACCCTGGTTTAAGATGGACTATATCATTTAATCCAGATCCCCAATGTGCACCTAGGTACAGAATCCATTTCAGTTCAGTGTTTTCAATATTATTCACTATATCTCTCATCCTGACACTATCTGGTTCAACGTGAAGCACTTGAACCAAGAACCTATGCCTGTCACCTTCCATTAACAAATGCTTTGCTATAGCACTGTAATCTTGGCCCTTCCTTACACAATATATATATAATCTCTGATTCTTTCCCTAAGCCAACAATTAGTTTTTCTCATATAGAATTTAAAGCAATACTCACAGTGGGCAATATATACCACATTCCTAGTATTACAGTTAGCACTACATTTGATCTGCCAGAGGTGCATAGTGTCAGGATGTCTAAAATATTTAGATTCATTGATAAATGAACAGAAGGTACAGGCTCCACACCTGTACAAAAAACAGCTGTTACTGACCACTGTTGAAACAGTAAATATCATGGTGTACACAGAACTGTTATAAAAAGCCAGCTAATCAGATGCTCTATTTGGTAGTAAGAATGGTTGTATACTGTAATACTCTAGTGTTGTGGGTATTACAGATCTGCTTGGTTACTGGAAAGAAATGGCATCTGCTATGACAGTGCTGTGATAATCTGTAGTTTGCCTGTTCAGTCACAGGATACTACATAGTAGCAGATTATGGAGACTGGGCAGAGCGTTGGCATGTACATCACCATAATATTTCCGAAATGTAACATATTAACAGAAAAAGAAGGCTGTGAGGCCAAACCATAACATTTTTTAGGTAATTACAGAATTGCAGAAGACATAAACATTTTAAATTGCAAAGACAGAGTAAGGAAATACCTCTGGTGAAGGAAACCTGTTCAAAATATTTGTTTGTTTCTGAAACATTTGGTGGATTGTGTTCCTAAAGAAGTTCCAAAAAACAACTTTATATGATCAAAGTGAGCAAGGTGAAAATGATAGATCTTTACCATATGTTGGCTGGAAGTAAACAAACATAAATTTCTGGATGAGAAAGCAAGTTGAAAACTGCTACTTGGCATTTCTTCAGAAAACACAACCTGAACATGTAAAATGCATAACAGATATGTTGATGCCACAAACTGAGTCATGTTTATTTATGACTGCTGCTTCTTAGTTCAGCAGTCATGGGAAGCATTGTGTTTTACACAAACATTGTAAGATGAACTACATTCCAAGATCTGGAATGTTCTGTCAAGCCACAGGTATGCAGTTAACCATAATACTTGACTTACAGTTCAAAATCACAACAAGAAACTCAGGAGTATTATGCCTTTCTTCTATGTAAAGCACATAAGAAAAAGAAAATCCTTTGATGTTGATATATCTCTTAGTCACGATGCATCCTTAGAAGCTGAGTTATTATATAGCCACATGACACAAAATTTCAAAGGGGAAATTTAGCACTCTGTTGACAGTGCTGTGATGATCCGTAGTTTGTCTCTTCAATGACAGGATGCCGAATGGTAACACTAACTTGATTTGATTATTTTTCATGTACATTTAAATGTTTATTTCTAAACTTTTTGAGTAATTGTTTTCTCAGTCCTGATCGGCAAATCTGGCATCATCTACATGTAAATATAATGTACAGAATTTCAAAAGCAATATATATATATATATATATATATATATATATATATATATATGTATATAAAATATATATATATATATATATATATTTATATATATATATATATATATATATATATATATGGATATATATATATATATATATATATATATATATATATATATATATATATATTTCTCTAATCATTTGACTCTGGTGATATAATGACAAAAATATTAGTTTTTACAATGTATGGTCTACTCACAAAATGTATTACATTTCTCCCACAGAATTCTAAACCATGTAAGCAGTAATAAGCCAATATTAAGATAATCTGTGCTATTCAGCATTCTCACGAGTTATGACAAAACATTCAAATATACAGTGTACAAATGCAAATGATGTAATAAAATTGTTTGATAATTTTATGCTGGAGTTTCATAAAGCCTAGATTATCTATCAGGAACAAGGAATTATAACAAATATTTTATTTGCAAAGAAAAAACTATGCTATAGCAGACTAACATATACTGTAGTTAACCACAAGAAGGAATGCAGTAAATGCCCATAAGGTCTCTCCATTGATGCAGATAAGAAATGCATTGAGAGAATAGTGAAAGCAGCACCTTCTTAATATAATAATTATTTTGGTGATTAGCTTTAAAAGTTATGACAGTCTCTTCCTCAAAGTCAGACACAGAGTAAATGCTATTAATTTATTACAAAGTATTCTATGGATAACCTGCGTTACTACTGGATGCATTGTTTTGGTTATTTAATTTTTCTTAAAGTCATTACTGATTCTGTTATTAGCTGCCTCTTAAAGAAGCACCACAGGGCCTATGCCTGACACTTTTGTTATGGAAACATACAAAGAATGACTTATTTTCATTACAAAAGGTTGTTCTTCCTCAGGCTAAACTGAAGTAAGGTATAGATGAAATGATCAAATGTTGCTCACAATGATTTCAAGAAGCAAAAGTGTCTACGTATTTTGGAAAAAATGAAGTGCAGTTTTTGCTAATACTTAACTATACAGTGTAGCAATCTACCTCACCTGTTGATAGATTCAGCAGGTAGATGTTTATTTCATCCTTGTAATAATCACAAAGATAGATTGATATTAAATTTCCTCATTAGATAAAGCAACATGTATTGTACTTAACTATGCCATACTTTATCTAAGTAAATGAGTTTCATTTAGAATGCTGCTATTTCCTATTTAATTTAAGGTAATGGGTATATATAAGCATGAGAAGACTGGAGATTAGCAGATGGTCTAGATAGGATTATAAGAGATACTGACAACAGTCCGAGTGTGATGCCCATGCCCTGACCCAGCAATCAAGGAGCCTCAGTCCTCACCATTAACACCAGACAGGGCATCTCATATATGAGGAAAGGATAACAAATACACACAGTAAAGTGCAATTTCCCTTAAGAACACACAGAGATCACAGTCAGTCCGGGGCTGGTCGTTCCCTTGCTCTCCAGGTGCCCAATAAGACTCCCCACAGGCACAGCTATAGGGTCCAGATCTCAGCCTAGTGGGTGAGCTAAAACCTCTAGCACCCTCTCTGTCCAACCAGTGCTTCATGTCCCTGCCCAAGTAGCTGACACACACACACACTTTGAGAAGAGTTTATACAACCACACAGACACTCCTGGAGAAGTTTGGCAGATGTTCTCCAGCTGTGCCCCTTTTTCAAACACTATACTGTAGTACCAGCTGTCACCACCCACTAATAATTATCGGCTACTCAAAGGCCCTTAAAAGGGTATCCAATTATCACTGTGCAATATTATTATCCATTTGGTAAGTGTGACTAATCAGTCAAGGCTTATTTGGAGTGACTTGGACAGCAAACTATAAATATGCAATGTACTCTAAGGTTTTAAAATATTTAATAATAAATAATTAAAACCACGAGCCAATACTTTCTACTACACAGTGCTAGTCAAAGAACTCAGAGATCACACAGAAATACTTAAAATAAATCAGTAGTACAGTTCTGACATCACAGAAAAACACTTAGTCTAATCTTTCTAGTTCATAGATATTTCTAAAAGAAAACACAGGTCTAAGATAACTTTCATATGAGCAAGACAGTGCTGTAAGTTAGATGATCAAGACAAAAATGTTTAATGCCTTCTGATTCTCTCTGTTTAAATTGAAATTGCAGTTCTGATAAACATTACATCATTCTTTCACTTTTCTGGTGTTCCCAGGGTGACAGATACTACACTCGTTTGTTATATTGCAGCTGCAGGAAACTACATCAATAAAAGACATTCCATATGTACAGTCTAGTAATTATTCCTTAAGTTAAAACAATAGGCAGGATACCTTCATCTAGCCTGGCCGGAACCGAGTTGTAAACATCAAAGACAGTCATAAAATAATTTGAATTTCAAAGGACAAACAAGAAATGCTTGTCTTAGCTTTCTTTACAGCAGACGGCAATGTTGTTACATTGTTTTAAGTTCACATTTCACAGCATATTCTTTCATTTAAGAAAACAAGTCTGTAGTTCAACATTCATATTTACAAATGATAGAATTATCTGCACAATTCTCTCTGGCTAAACTGGCAGCCTTCACACCCTGAATGAGAAGAGACCAGAGTTTCTTATTACACTTCTAAATGCACTTAATAATTATGGCAGATAACTTACTTTTATGTATTTTATTTGGAGTGCTGTTTGAGCGTGGATGTCATAGCAACTTCTTTGTGTTACAATGCAATGGGCTACCTAGCCTTTTAATGTCATATACTCTAATAATATCAATACTACAAGCATCATTAGTTGGTTTAGAGGTAGGGTGGGTCATGCCTAGAAAAAATGAAACCTGATAAAATGATATTTTTGAGGATCTAGGCTTCCATATGAGATGTATGAAACTGAATCTACTGAATCTGTCTTTAACAGGTGTATTGTTTCTTCTTTTTAAGACAAGGAATTTGAAACACTAATAAGGGCAGTGGGGATTGAAGAAAATGCAAAAATGTGTGTTAATGATACTTGCAGGCTTGTGTTCAACATATGATCTTAATAAGGAAACAGCTTAAAGATTTTATGCTGTGTATTATTTTATTAAACCACTTATTCGCAGGTATAGGATATAGCTGTGAGTGCAGGACCTCGGAACTGGTATGTGATTTTTAAATGGATCTTCTTTGTGGCAAGTGACAGTAATAATGATAATTATATCTCATGTTACTGCCTACTCATGTAGTTTCATCCCAGATAGCATTTTGAGCAGCAGCTCTTCTGTCCCTATAAAGAGTAGCAATTATTTTTCACCACCTTTCCACAGACCCTTGGTTGATGTATGCAGTTCCCATATATAGGAGATTTCACTAGAATATTTTTCAGTTCCTGTAACTGCTTGCAGTGCTTTACATCTGCTTCTGTGTTTTAACTTCTCTATGAATTCTCATTTTCATATTTATACATGTAAAGATTTTTAAAACAAGCAGTTGAGTATAAATATTAGGGAAGAACACTTTCAAATATATAATTAATGTCTACAACAGTGTTTTTGAGCACACATGTTCCAGATACTGAAGAATATATCTATCTCTCTCTCTGTATATATATATATATATATATATATATATATATATATATATATATATATATATATATATCTACACACACACACACACGTATATATATATATATATATATATATATATATATATATATATATATATATATGGGTCTACTTCACATGACTTAAATTTCATTTCACTGAGACCAAAAATATTGAAAACTCACTTGACTGAAACTCATAATACTGAAACATTACAATGCTACATTTCAAAATACTAACTTATAAACCATAGGCATGCACACTTACGACATCAATGACTAACCCTTTCCAGAACTTAAAAACTACTTACATATCCTCTTAACAGAAACCAGGCAATATAAAACCAAACTAGGTGGGGGCTACACCCCCCAACTATATATACTAACTCCAGGATTGCACTACAGTGGGGAAAAGGGCATATACCTTTTACTTACCTTACAGTAGTCTACACACTGCCACCACTGCTGGGAACGCACAAAACATCTGCCATATTACTTGAGATACTTCTCATAAAAATGTAAACAGACATACCCACATTCAGAAACACTACAACAATACCTTCTACATGACTATTGGTATTCTGACAATCAGCACTATAAGTTACAGTAATTATTTTTATCACAAGCAAGTCACAGGAGCAGGGAAATGCACATCATGTCTAGGTTCCAATCCCACCTTATTATGAGTAAATGTTGCTGGAAACTAATTATTTCTGCCGTTATTTCCTTTAAATATTTACTTTTCTTTTTGGTGGAAAATTCACATTGGCTAATCTTATCCTTCTTCCTAGCCAGTAGCCTCTAGTCTGGATAAATCTTCCCCTTGGATCTACCTTCTCTTCTTCTAAATGTATGCTAATATTTCTCCTGATCAGGGTTGTTACCCTCAGTTTGCCTTAGCCCTTCAAGCTGTGCATAGAAACCAAGTATTGATTTTTTTTTGCCAGCTCTCCATGGTCCCAAGATTTTAAGAGAGTTTCTTGTATCATAATTATTTTGGTGCCACCTTTTATTCCATATGACATCACCTTTGCCCTCTTTTCTTCAGTTACAAAACCAGTAATGTACCATGGCATGTTGGGAAAAACACTAGCCCAGCTTTTGGATATCAATACCACTTCCGTATATTTCGACCTTGATCTATCCCTTCTTAATTTTATTACTTTCATGAGTATCTTCAATCTTGTGTCACTGTGTGTATTTCTGTCTATAAATACTTGCCTCTTCTCATCTGTCATCCTATTTAGCAACTCCTGTTGAAAGCTGCATTTTTCCTGTCCTTTCCCCCACAATTGCCATTACATATACTTTTAAAAAACTACAATAACAATCTAACTCTCCATATTCTCTTTATAGTCTCAGGGATGGGGGAAGTTTCAAATGCTGCACCCTCAGCACATACCCAGCACCTTAGGAGAGTATTATCATTCAGCACCAGCACTAGACTCTGGGGATGCTCTTCACATACTACCTTAAGTGCACAGAAATCAGCTATTTCATAAATTATAAGAAATATGTTTGGCATATTCACTGCAATGGCAATATCAGGAGTATCCTGTAAAATCAGGGACAGTTTTAAATTATGATTTAGTTTTATTTAAAAAGTTAATAGAACAACAGGTAGAACATCACAATGCATTTTACAAACAATAAGAAAAATTATACTCCAATCTCTGGCAGTACTGATTGACTGTAAAGATCTGCTATTTATGATGGCATGGATGGAAATAAGAAAATACATCAGGGCTGTTCTAAACCTGGATCTGTCAATGCAGGCACAGATAAGAGGTATGTGAGTGTGTGGTTGTGTGTTTGTATATGCACATGTGTGTCTGTGTATGTGTGTATATATATGTGTGTATATTTGTATCTGAGAGTGTGTGTGTTTGAAAGGGCGAATGAGTGTGTCTGGGAATGTGATCAAGAGAGGGGGAGGCCCACTGTGTGTGTGTGTGTGTGTGTGTGTGTGTGTGTGTGTGTGTATGTGTGTGTGTGCACGCGTGTGTGTGTGTGCACATATGTGCATGGGGAAGTGAATAGGGGGCCTGTGCCAAAGTGATGCATGGGCCACCAGTGGTGATACAGCAGAAAAGTGCTGATTTGCACTCAATGTTATTACAGATGATTCAGATATATGCAAATTAGTCAATAATGAGACCTTTCTTCATTGGTTAACATATTCTGAATTGAATTTTTCATGAATGCGGTAACATTTCCTTTTGGCCACAGATGTTACCACCAGTGGTTAGATTCTCTCTGAATCCTTGGGATAATTTGTGCCAGACAGTACTGCAAAGACTAAACATAAAATTACACCCTTGCCAAAGCTTAAAAAAATCTAAATATAAAAGATGCTGTTAAATATGCAAACAAAGAAACTGATATAATATATATCTATCTATCTATGTATATATATATATATATATATATATATATATATATATATATATATATATATATATATATATATATATATATATCTTTATGGGTCTAGGACATTTCAACTGAATGCACATTTCACTGAAACTCAAATTAGTGTGCACCTATCACTGAAAGCTCAATTCACTGAAAACTCAATTCACTGAAACACATTTCACTGAAAGTTATATATGGCTTTTTCATCACTTTAGTGCGACCCTGGAGTTAGTATATATAGTAAGGGGGGGTGTGGGGGCACCCCACATTGGGGGTGTGGGGGGCATAGCCTCCTCACATATTTTAAATATTTTGAATTATATACATGGATACTTGCAATTCCAATATATTACTCTTTTCTGAACATAATATATATTTAAAATATGTGGAGGTCTATATATACTAACTCCAGGGTCACACTACAGTAGGGAAAAGGCCATATGTAACTTCCAATGAAATGTGCTTTAGTGAATTGAGTTTTCAGTGAATTGTGCTTTCAGTGATTTGTGTTCAGTCATTTGAGTTTCATTGAAATGTGCATTCAGTGAAATGTCCTAGACCCATATATATACGTGTATATATATATATATATATATATATATATATATATATATATATATATATATATATACAGAGAGAGAGAAAGATCATAGATCTAAGAGATAAAATAAATAATGTAAAAGTTGTTTCTCTTTCACACCATAATGTCATACTCTTCAGTTTAACAAATACTAGAACATCTCCTGTTATTACAAAAATCCTACTATATCTGACTAAATGTAAGAATTTATAGAAACATTAACTAAAGAAATTAATGAAAATATGTAATTTAAATAATAATGGAGAATTTAACAGTATAATTTTATGGCATTCCTTTAAAAAACACAAGTGCTGAAATGAAGTCCTGGAGTCACAAAAAACTTGCAATTTGATTTAAAACTTGTATAAATTGAAATAAAACATTAAGAAGCAACATCAAAGTTACAAAGAAAAGATAAGAATTGATTTGAAATGATCAAAATGGAACAATTACCTACCAAGATACATTATTGCATAAAATAAGAATTAGCTCAAGAAAAATTAAAAACGCTCTCATATGCAATAACAACTAGTGGTCTATACAAAATAACTATCAGGAACAAACTAATCTCACAGTGAACTCACAATGAAAGTATGAAAAATACATCTTTCTTCATGGAAAGAAATTAAAGATAGAGATGACATTCTGAAGTTATTTATGATTATTACAATAAAACAAATAACATATATAATGACTCTTCTAGTGAAACCTCTACCAGAAACTCTTTAAAAGATAAAAATAAAATCAAATTAAATGAACAGCAAGTACATGAAATAATTAAACTTGTACCAATGGGAGAAATAAAGGATCAAATAAAGAAAATCAAATTAGGAAAAGCTTTAAGTCTTGATAACATCATATCAGAATTTTATAAGAAAATTTGTCTTGATACTGTTTACTTGATCCATAGATTGCTTTGATTAATTAAAAATCTAAACAGGTCCCACCAGCCTAGAAATATTCTCTGATTCCCCCAATAATGTAACAGTGTAATGATAAGGAACATCTCTCTTCATATAGATACATTTCTTTAGACTATAGACTATAAAGTTTTCACTTCAGTATTAGCAAATAGATTAAGTAATACAATGGCAAAGTTTAGTATATAAAGACAAAACAGGGGTCAGAATGCCTTTTGTCCAGTTTTGTGAGGTTTCAGCCAGTAACTAGTAGTTTATTGGTCGTTTTGGGCCAGTTTCTAGCTTTTTCCAGCCCCCTGGTATAAAACACGGTAAACGCGCGTTTTTCAGCTTGTACCTACTCAGCACAGACTCCACATGGGCCAGCAGAGTAATCCAGGCTGCAGAGAGCTGAATAAGCGACTTTTCTTGATACTAAGTATATTTTTTGTTGCTTTCCACATCTGAATACCTAGCGACTGTATTTCGCCTGCCTTTCTGTTACATTGAAGCTGTTTTACTGCATTTAACTTAATATTGCACTTGGAATCCTTGTTTGTTACTATTTGACTGTATTTGTAGCAAATTCTTCTGTGTAAGCTGTAGTAGCTGATTCATAGCATTTATAAGTGTTTGCTGTACCTGTTTCTGCCTGTTTTGTGAAAAAAAAGAAAAAAGAAAAAATATCTCTTGTTTTTCCTGCTTTACTAGTTTAGTCCAGTTTCAGAGTTGCTGATTCCTGGGCTTTGGTTGTAGTTCCTGTGTACTGTTTCCTTGCCTTATTTGGGGGAGAGGAAGTTACCTTGCTTACCAGTGGGAGTGGGAAGCATTGAGCTGCCTTTTGTCCAGTTTTGTGAGGTTTCAGCCAGTAACTAGTAGTTTATTGGTCGTTTTGGGCCAGTTTCTAGCTTTTTCCAGCCCCCTGGTATAAAACGCGGTAAACACGCGTTTTTCAGCTTGTACCTACTCAGCACAGACTCCACGTGGGCCAGCAGAGTAATCCAGGCTGCAGAGAGCTGAATAAGCGACTTTTCTTGATACTAAGTATATTTTTGTTGCTTTCCACATCTGAATACCTAGCGACTGTATTTTGCCTGCCTTTCTGTTACATTGAAGCTGTTTTTACTGCATTTAACTTAATATTGCACTTGGAATCCTTGTTTGTTACTATTTGACTGTATTTGTAGCAAATTCTTCTGTGTAAGCTGTAGTAGCTGATTCATAGCATTTATAAGTGTTTGCTGTACCTGTTTCTGCCTGTTTTGTGAAAAAAAAAAAAAAGAAAAAATAGCTCTTGTTTTTCCTGCTTTACTAGTTTAGTCCAGTTTCAGAGTTGCTGATTCCTGGGCTTTGGTTGTAGTTCCTGTGTACTGTTTCCTTGAGTTACCTTGCTTACCAGTGGGAGTGGGAAGCATTGAGCTGCCTTTTGTCCAGTTTTGTGAGGTTTCAGCCAGTAACTAGTAGTTTATTGGTCGTTTTGGGCCAGTTTCTAGCTTTTTCCAGCCCCCTGGTATAAAACGCGGTAAACGAGCGTTTTTCAGCTTGTACCTACTCAGCACAGACTCCACGTGGGCCAGCAGAGTAATCCAGGCTGCAGAGAGCTGAATAAGCGACTTTTCTTGATACTAAGTATATTTTTAGTTGCTTTCCACATCTGAATACCTAGCGACTGTATTTGCCTGCCTTTCTGTTACATTGAAGCTGTTTTACTGCATTTAACTTAATATTGCACTTGGAATCCTTGTTTGTTACTATTTGATTGTATTTGTAGCAAATTCTTCTGTGTAAGCTGTAGTAGCTGATTCATAGCATTTATAAGTGTTTGCTGTACCTGTTTCTGCCTGTTTTGTGAAAAAAGAAAAAAAAAGAAAAAATATCTCTTGTTTTTCCTGCTTTACTAGTTTAGTCCAGTTTCAGAGTTGCTGATTCCTGGGCTTTGGTTGTAGTTCCTGTGTACTGTTTCCTTGCCTTATTTGGGGGAGAGGAAGTTACCTTGCTTACCAGTGGGAGTGGGAAGCATTGAGCTGCCTTTTGTCCAGTTTTGTGAGGTTTCAGCCAGTAACTAGTAGTTTATTGGTCGTTTTGGGCCAGTTTCTAGCTTTTTCCAGCCCCCTGGTATAAACGCGGTAAACACATGTTAGCGCGATTTAGCGCGGAGCTGCCACTGTTGCACACTAGGGCAGCGCCGGTTAAGCAGGTTTAAACTATTCGGGCTACCTAAAGTCCACTCTTCAAATTTTCCCTTAAAACTACCTTCCTCGAACTATACTACTGATCTAATCAGCGTATCCTATAACTAAAAAGATCATCTCCACTTGACTCCAAGTAGACTATTCTCTCTCTGTTAAACCTAGCACTTGCTCCTACAGTACTTATTACCTTGATACGGCACTCTTGTCATAGATAGTACCCCAAAAAGGTAACCCCCATTTCTCGGTCACCCACGTCCCCCTGAATCTTTTTTAAAGTTTTTGTCTATCCTTCTAGCATGTCGAGGTATCAGTTGCTAGTGTCCTCTCCTGCTCAGCTGGTGAACCTGGGAATACTGAGGCAATGTTACAATTGCCTCATGTACACAGACAACCCTCTCCTCCTCCCACAAAACACAAATACATGCGAGAGATGCAACTATACGGCCAAACTGGAGGCTGAACTCTCTCAACACAGGACTGGCAAGACCAGTCAGGAGGAGAAGGTTACCACACACACTATAGACCCAGTCTCACATAGCACCATTGCAACCTCAAATCATACACATAAACACACAAAGACATACTCGGAGGCTCTGATCAAAAATCTACCAAAACAGCAGAGGCCACCAAAGCAGACACCCAAACAACCACCACCTCAGAACACAACACCTGCAACACATAGACCTCACAGTCAGAGTGTCAAACAGTCACAGCCCTTAAGGCCAAACACAATGCCAGACACACTAGTCATTGGTGACTCCATAGTCAGACACACTGACGTCCCGCTCACCAGACTGAGTAAGGAGAAGGTCACAGTAAGCTGCCTGTCGGGCGCTAGAATCCGCCACATAACGCAAGCACTCAGGTCTCTCAACAGCAAGTACAAATATGACTCAGTCATTGTCCACACTGGTGTAAACGACCTGAGACGTACCTCCTTGGACTACATGAAAAGAGACATTGAGGAGCTCTCTGATTATGTAGCCCAGGCAGGTATGATGCTGACCTTGAGCAGTATCCTACCTTCACCAAGAGTGATGCCACAATACAGAGATAAGATGATCAGCTTTAACAATTGGCTTAAACACTGGTGTCATTCAAAGGGGATCCAGTATCTGTCTGCCTGGGATGACATGCTGGACAAGCCATGCTGCTTCGCAAGGGACGGCTTGCACCTGTCACCCCTGGGATTCCGGATATTGGCAAAGGCTCTTGCCACCCCCATAGTGCCGTTTTTAGGCAAGGCGCAAATTCTAAACCTACCACCCTAGAACACAAAAAGGAAAAAAACTAAGGGTAATGCTGCTCAATGCCAGAAGTCTAAATCTCAAAATGCACGTGCTGAGGCCCTTCTCAGTATGGAGAACATCGATGTCTGTGCTGTGACAGAAACCTGGTTCAAGGCTCCTGAGAGCACCCCAGCTATCAGGTTTTACCTCATATCATGCGTTCCGCCCCAAAATCCGGACAATACCAAGAAAGGAGGAGGGGTATCCATATTCATCAAGGACACCCACACCTCAAGACTGGTGGCAACGCCGATGCATCGGAGACCATCCAGGTGCAATTAACCATAGGCAAGACTGCTCTGCAAATTGTAGCATGTTACAGGCCACCCTCACAAACTCAGGAACCTCACATGGCCTTCCTGAAAACACTAGAGGGATAAATGTATCACCAAACACCATCATACTAGGTGACTTCAATTACCCTAATATAGACTGGGAACACTACTCAAGCCCAAACACCCTAGCCCAAAAGTTCCTGGAATTCATAAACTCAAATGCCATGGAACAACTAGTCACCATCCCCACAAGAGGAGATAACATACTTGATCTCATCATCACGAACATGGGAGCACAATGTTCAACACCGAAGTATACCCCTCACTGGTGAGATCAGATCACAAACTAATCTCGCTGGAGGTCCTCATCCCACCCCACCTGAAATAAAAAGACCACAGTAAAGAACTTCTCAAAAGCCGACTTCACACTTCTAAAGACTAGTGTGGTCTCCTTTAAGGCCCCGAGCGGCGGAAAACAGTACTCAAGCCGCTGAATCACTTACAAACACCTTCTACCAGCACCTGCAGGACTGCATGGATAAGGCAATCCCAAACAAAACAAAGACTCTTAGTACCAAAGGCAAGCGTCCAGTCTGGTGGACCCCAGCCATAAACAAACTCTACAATAAAAGGAGGAAGCTACTACAAGATAGAGCAAAATCCTTAAAAGGTAAGACACCCTTGATCACTATAAGTAAAAACTAAGAGCTCTCATAAAATCATCCAAAGCAAATTTCGAGAGAAAAATAGCTAAAGACTCAAAAGACAATCATAAGGCCTTCTTTAGCTATGTTAGAAACCTAGGAGGAAACTCCCAGACATGCTCAGAACTAGTTCAAAATGATGTGAAGATTACTGATCCTACAGACATTGCCAACATACTGGCTGACAGGTTCAGTGCAAACTCCCCCTCCCCAAAGGAGAGATATCTATACCAAACGATTGCAGCCCCAAACATCTCCAGCGCCCAAGTGAGAACTGCCCTCTCCAAAGCCAAAAACACAGCATCCATGGGACCTGATGGTGTCCCCGGCTGTGTGCTCCACGAACTCAATGAGGAATTAAACCCACAGCTAGGACAGCTGTTTAATCATAGTCTTACCTCTGGATACGTACCCAGGAGTGGCGCACTGCAACTGTGGTCCCACTTCACAAAGGCGGTGCCTCCACCGACCCTGGAAATTACCGGCCCATTAGCTTGACAAGCCTTATCTGCAAAGCCATGGAGAGGATCATAATGGACCTCATAAATAAAGACATAGGGAATTTGCAGACTTTGGATCCAACCCAGTTTGGCTTTGTCAAAGGCAGATCATGCCTTTTAAACTTGGTTGACTTCTTGAAACAGTCACCAAAGCCATTGGCGAGGAAAGGCAGTCCATACAGCCTACCTCGATCTGGCTAAGGCCTTCAATACAATACCCCACTCGGGTATCATTGAAAAACTCATCAGCTTAAATGTTAACCCATACATCACAAGATGGGTTGCAAACTGGCTGAGTGACAGAACCCACAGGGTCAGAGTTGCTGGCGCCATGTCAGACTCAAAGCCTGTCACAAGTGGTGTCCCACAGGGCTCAGTCCTGGGCCCACTCTTGTTTGGCATCTACTTTTCCGTAGTACAAGCAAACACAGGAGGGTTATGGCTGACAAAGTTTGCAGATGACTGCAAACTGGGCGACATAGTAGAAAACACATCTGACACAGATATCCTTCAGAAGGGTCTCACAGAAACGGATAACTGGTGCCAGAGCCACGACCTGAAGTTAAATGCCAAAAAATGCATAGTCATACCCTTTGGGAAAAACAAGGTTACCCCTAGCTACCAAATAGGTGGCAATCCACTGAGCACAGAAGAAGTTATCAGGGACCTGGGGACCCAGGTTGATAGTAGTCTGTCATTCAACACCCATGTAGCTAAAGTAGTTAGGAAGACCTTCTACATTGCCCACCTTATCATGAAGGGATTCTCATCTAGATCAAGGGAGGTCATAGTCTCCCTTTACTCATCACTCATCAGACCAATGATTGAGTACAATGCCCCATTCGGGATGTATCTGACCCGACACTTGCAGCAGCTGGAGAGGCCACAAAAGTTCCTCACCAAAAGGATAAAGGGTCTCAAAAATCTGTCCTATGCTGCCCAACTGAAAGAGCTCCAGCTCTATTCAGTCGCTTACCGCTTGCTCAGAGGTGACCTTTGCCTGACATACAAGGCCATGTCAAACCCAGATTTGATGAATATGCTTCACCTCAAAAAATCTAGATCCATCAGAGCCACAAGGGCGGGAGACTTTAACCTCGACACGGCTATTAATAGGACGTGCTGGAGGGATAGATTCATCACCCAAAGACTCCCTATGCTGTGGAACAAAATCCCGGTACATGTGAGGCAGAGCACCTCGCTGGCCTTGTTCAAGAGAAATCTTGACCAATGGATGGGAGATCGCAGATATACCCCAGGGATTACCTCAGTGTCACTGCTCGACAGAGGCACAGAAAAATAATGGGTATAGTTCCCCATACTAAAGGGGTGGCGTAAGCCACAAAACGATGGGCTAGGCTTGTAAATGCCCTCGGGCAGATAGCCTAGTATGAACCTATGAACCTATGAACCTATGAACCTATGAATGACTAAACTTTGTGCTGCTACTGTTTGCACATCATGGCACAACATGCACACAATAGCACACTATTTTGTATTCATTAAATGGATCTACATGTTGTATAGAGGTGTAAATCAAAGGTAAATGGCAGGGTATGGTAATGAAAGCATAAGTAGTTAAATTAAATGCTAATTAACCAATTCAAAATGGCAGAGCCATTGATGAAGCTATAACATAATCATGCACACTTGGTGTAGCTTTTTGCCATGAACTCCAAAACCTATTGGAATACAGTCAGCAAAACACTTAGAAAAAAAACAATGTTAGGAGATGCTGCTGCTGTCTTGCATGTCTATGTGCAGGCTAACATCTATGTTGCTGCGGCTGACAGACCTTGGCCAAGGAGAAGAAGGGTGTTAAGACCCTGTTTAACATATCATGCCTGCATGATATTGAGATATTAGAGTGATAGAGGGGTTGATTGATAAATGCCTTCTTGTAGCCATACTCATGGTCCCGAGTTTGAATACATGCTCTTCTATACAATTTTCACAGCTGAATGGAGGACAGCCACTGTCATCCCTCTGCACAAAGGTGGAGTGTCCACTGACCCAAGCAATTATAGGCCCATCAGCCTAACTAGCCTGATCTGCAAGGCCATGGAATGCATTATCATGGACCTTATAAATAAGGACATTGGCAACCTCCAGACACTTGAACCCACACAGTTTGATTTTGTTAAAGGGAGACCATGCCTGTTAAACTTGTTTGAATTCTTTGAAACAGTCACCAAAGCCATGGACAAGGGGAAGATGGTGGACACCGCCTACCTTGACCCAGCCAAAGCCTTTGACACTATTCCCCACTCAAAGATAATAGATAAACTCTCCCAGCTAGGCATCAACCCATATGTTACCAGATGGGTAGCTAACTGGTTCACTGATAGAACCCACTCAGTCAAAATAGAGGAAGTCATCTCTAGTGGTAGACCCGTAACTAGCAGTTTACCCTAAGGATCAGTCTTGGGGCCTCTACTGTTTGGGATATACTTTTCTGAGGTGCAAGCCAAAACCAGTGATCTGTGGCTGACCAAGTTTGCAGATGACTGCAAGCTGGGTGCTATCTTAAATTCCCCTAGTGATGTGAACATTCTCCAAGAGGGCCTTACTTAAACTAATGACTGGTGCAAGAAGCATGGCCTCAAATGGAATGCCAAGAAATGCATCATTATCCCCTTTGGGGAACATGGCATCCCCACTAATTATCACATTAATAACAGCATACTAAGCATGAAGTCATTTGTGAGGGACTTGGGCACCCAGGTTGGAAGCAACCTGACCTTTGAGCACCACATTGCCTCCATTGTAAGGAAGGATTTCTACATGGCCCACCTCATAAATAAGGGTATTTCATCCAGGAACAAGGAGGTCATAACATCACTGTACTCCTGCCTTATCAGACCCATTGTCGAGTACAATGACCCTTCGGCATGTACCTTACCAAGTACATGCAGCAGTTGGAGAGACCACAGAGGTTCCTGACCAGGAAAATCCTGGCTCTCAAACACCTATCCTATACAGATAGGCTAAAAGCCATGTGCCTCTACTCAGTCTCATACAGACTGCTCAGAGGTGACCTGTGTCTGGCATACAAGGCCATCTTAGACCCAGCCTTAATGGATTTGCTGCATGTCCATAAGTCAAACTCCACTCACGCAGTTCACATGCAAGGCCTTAACCTGGTCTGTGACATTAATAGAATTTGTTGGCAGGATAGATTTGTATCCAAAGACTCCCCCATCTGTGGAATAGACTCCTTCTCCATGTCAAGCAGAGTACCTCTCTAGCCCTGTTTAAAAGGAACCTGGACGACTGAATAAGAAACAGAAAATACACCCCTGGGATCCCACCTGTGTCCCTACTGGACAGGGGAAAGAGGTGCTGACTTTGAGGGAACATGGGCCAAATTCTTGGCTAGGCTTATAAGGTCCTTTGGGCCAATAACCTAGTATCATCCTATGAACCTATGAGCACTACAGGAACCCTGCAATCGCTGCTGCCCCTACTTCAGATGCAGGTGAAATTGAGGAAAACCTATACCGGTGAAACTAAGGTATGTTTAGCATTAAGGATATTAGCAACTTGACCATTCTAGAGACTCACAGAGGATATATTAGGGGTACCACATGCCTCAGCTTCCAGAATATTGCACCAATGTCTTAATGCTATGCTAGAACATGCAAGAGAATACATTTACTTTCCATGCACATCAGAGGAGAGAGCAAGAACATTGTAGGAATTGTATGCTATAGCACATGTCCCTGAAGTTTTGCAGGCCATGGACTGCACTCAAATAATAATAAAAGTCCCACATGATGAACAGGGAAGGACATACATCCACATGAAGGGGTTCCACTCAGTCAACTGCCAGGTTGCATGTAATGCCCAAGGTATCATCCTCAATATCTGTGTAGGGAACCCTGGCAATTACCATGACTCACACATATGGCACAGCTCTCAGCTTTATGCAATGTTTGCCAGGGGTGATGTTCCACAAGGCTATCTACTGGGTGATGCAGGTTATGCACCAGCGCCATGGGTCATAAGTCCCATCAGAAATGCATGCACAACCACAGTGGAAAGATATAATGATGTCCATGCTCAAACTAGAAACATCATAAGGAGTGTGTTTAGCATGCTGAAGTCACATTTCTGCTGTCTAGACACATCAGGGGGAGCCCTGCAGTATGACACAGGCACCTACATAGACATTCTCACAGTTTGTGCCATGTTGCACAATATCATCTTGAGGAAACAGCTGCAAATGGGACAGCAAGGGGCAGGACCACACATTCCTGGACCACAGACAGGACCAGCACCTCTAGCACATATAGATGAGAATTCTGAGGGAGAACCTCCAACTGCAGAGGGAGCTGGTAGATGGAAGGGTGCACAATATGTCCTTCCCTGGCTAACAGGCAAAGAATAATGCACACACTCACCACCTAAGAGGCAAAGGATAGCACACACATTCACCAGTGAAGGAATACACATAACAGCCTAAGCATATACAAATATTGAAACTGATGCCAGCCAATGTCCACAAACTTACTTCCCCATGTAATGGCTATGTACAGATAGTGTCAGACAGAGACATCCCTAAAGGATGTGACTTGTACCTGCAGTAATTCAAGGTAAGCGTGGAACATGTAGTATATGTACAAATTTGTAGGAAGTTAAATGTAACTGATATACCTGCATCCAGTTAGTCATAAATGCACTCAAGCATAACCTGTGTGAGGTATCCACCGATAGCATAATTGGCTTATAGGAATTATATCTGCAATATACAACTATGCATTGTACACAATAACTAGCATCAAGCCGGTCACTTACTCACTGTACACAGAACAGTCAACAGGACAATTATATCAGCAGTATCACAAGTACAGCAATATGCAGGAATACAATATCAGTAATTTGAATGCATGACTTACAACACTAACTGAAAAAAATCCTTCCAAAATGAGCAAGTACAAAAACATGCCAAATATCTGAATGTAATACATATGCATAAGATCAGCATACTGAGAAAGACTCACTTAGCTATCCACTCTGTGCATCAGACATATATGCACCCCTAAGTCAAACCGAAATTTGTAAGGGGGCATGGCACAGTCGTCATCATTTGCACAGGGTGGGGGGTGGGGGAGTAGGTCAAGGCTAACATCAAAGTGATGAGTGTGTGTCAGAAAGAAACAGAGAACATTCAGTAGAGTAGGAAATATCTCAGGGATACTAACAGGAGATGTATCAGAATTAACATTAAGGTTTGCTTAGCTTGCATGTGTGTGAGTTGGTGTGATATAGGGAAATATTGCCAGCCCAGCTATCTGGAAGTTTGTAAATAATGCTATGTCATCTGTGAATATTGATATGATTTATACAGAACTGTATGTTATGTACTGAGCTAAAATGTAACCACAGCATGCCCTGTTGACTTAGAACAGAAATGCATATAAACTATACACCTGTGCAAATATGTTTTAATAGTAGATACTAGAACATAAAAGGGTTAACTTGCAAAACTTCAAGAAAAGTTGAAATTGAATTGCTTTATGATTGTGCTATAAAAGTTCTCTCTCAGTTTCATTGTAGCAGACACAATGCCCAGAGCTAGATGTTTTTGTATTGTCTTGAAACAGAAGTAATTACTAGGTTTAAAATGTAAAAGTGTTTTATTGTTTTATGAATTTCAAGATCTGCAAACATCTGAGAGATAAGTATTTTTCACACAGAGATGTTAAATTCTGTTAGTTTCTGTTTAGCCTGGGAAATGAAGTCAGTTGACAAAAAGTGATGTCATCCAAGCTAACCCAGCAGTAATATTTGATATTAATTTAATAACAGAGAGAGACTGCGTATTTTTTATTTTGTTTTTGACCTGGGAACATCCACTCATCATCAACACATCTGCACTTGCCTTGCTCTGTAAGTAAGTTTCTAGGGCATAGTAATGATTTTTAGATATAGTTAGGAATATAGAAAAGATTAGTTTAGATGTTTTCTGTATTTATTTGAGACTGTTCTGTATTGTTTTAAATATTTCCTGTGATTTTGAACTCTGAAGTTACTGTGTTGAGTTACTGAGTATTGCCATGTTCTTTTATTTATTATTAAATATATTTATACCTATCATGTGCAAATCTCAAGGTGTGTGTGTGTGTGTGTGTGTGTGTGTGTGTGTGTGTGTGTGTGTGTGTCAGCTACTTGGGCAGGGACATGAAGCACTGGCTGGACAGAGAGGGTGCTGGAGGTCTTAGTGTGGCCACCTGGCTGAGATCCCAACCCTATAGTTGTGCCAGTGGAGAGTCCTATTGGGGATCTGGAGAAAGAGGGAGAAAACAGCCCCAGACTGACTGTGGTCTCTGTCTGCTCTTAAGGGAAATTGCACTTTACTGAGTGGTACTTGTCATTCTCCCAGTGTGTATGCCCCCTAGCTGTTGCCAGTGGTGAGGAATGGGGCTCCTTGATTACTGGGCCAGTGCAGGGACGTCACATATTAATTGGTGGACAGTGGTAGGATATCCACATCACATATTAATTGGTTGTCAGTGGTGGGATAGCCACATCACATATTAATTGGCTTGTAGTGGTGTGGATATTGAATTCTTCTAGCCTGTGTACGGTGGTCCCTGAAGGTGTTTTTACTCTCAATCAGCCATGCAGTGAACATTCAGAGTTTTACATCACAATTTATTTTGTTAGCTTAGTTAGTCAGGGAGAGCAGGCAATCATGTCAGCAGAGGAGTATGGCAAGCTGACAAAGAGCCAGTTGGCTGAAATGTGCCAGGCTAAAGGACTGGTGCATGCCACCCTGACTAAGGCAGAAATTATTGTAGCTTTGGGCACAGCTGCATCACAGACCAGTGATTAGGAGGATGAGCAGGCTGGCCTTGGAGATGTATAACTCTCAAAAAATGGACAGCTCAACCTTTCCACAGAAGACTTGAAAATCCATCTGGAGTTAAAGAGACTTGAGCTGGAAGCCAAGCCTTTAGAAATAGAAGCAGCAGACAGAATGAGGAAAATGAGAAACTGAGACTTCTTGAGGCTGAGGAAAATGAGAAAATGAAAAGTCTAGGGGCTGAGGAAAATGAGAAACTGTGATGGCTGGAGGTTGAGGAGAAGGAGAGGTAGAGACAACATGAAAAGGAGATGCTGACTCTTTGCCAGTGTCATGGAGGTAATGGGGAAAGAAGTAACCAAACTTACAGAGGGGGATAATTTTAATAGTTTCATTCATTTGTTTGAAAGGGTATGCAAAGAGTAAAATGTTGACCAGGGGCTCTGGGTATGATTCCTGACCCCCTTATTCCATGGTAAAGCTGTAACTGCTATTTCTAAATTATCTGATACTGATTGCTTAAATTATAATATTGTAAAAAAATGTTTTTTTAGAATGCTTTAAGTTAACACCTGAACCGTATAGGAAAAAGTTTCATGACCATAGACGCAAGGCAGATGAAAGTGTGTGTGAATATATTTCTGAACTAAGCACTTATTTTCATAGCTGGGTGAGTGGATGTCAGGTCACCACTTTTGAAGGGCTAGCAGACCTTTTGGTGAGAGAACAAGCCCTTAGCACTTTGTCCGAGGACATGCGGATCTTGTTAGCTGATAGACAGTGTGCTACTGTAGATGAGTGGGGGAAGAGGGGAGACCTATACCTAGCAAGCAGGGCATCACTGCACAGGAAAGGGACAACCATTGCAACTCATGGGTCTCAGGAAACCCATGGTTGCCAGACCAGACTGCCCCAACAGAGTCTGGCAGTAGCAGGGGAAACCACTAGTCCAGGTACACATCCAGAACCAAGGGTTAAATGTTTTAAATGCAACCACTGGGACCATGAAGCATATAGATGCCCATGGAGGCAAGGTGAGGAACAAAAGGTGGGAGAGCCAGTAAGTGGGAATGACAAAATGCCAGCAGTAAGTTGTCTCAAGACAACAAGGGTACCAAACTACCACAAGAGGTTATATCATATCTTAGTGGATGGGAAAGAGGCCACTTTAAGAGAGGCACAGCCACTGACCTAACCATTGTGAAGCCTGCAATGGTTAAAGAGGAGCACTACTTTCTTGGGCAGTCTACTCCGGTCAGAGCTTTAGGAGGAACCCCATTCCAAATACCTTTGGCTAGGGTTCACCTTGACTGAGAGGGTGGAAAAGGAAGCCAGCAAGTAGGTATGTTTGAGGATATCCCTGCAGATGTCCTGATAGGGAATGATTTTGATAATGCAGTACCCTGTGTGCATGCAGTTACATGCATTCAGGCTTGGAGACAAGCATGTGGGTCTGGCAGCCTGGGGGAGACACAGACAGACCGCACACTTGCAGCCAGGACTGGTGAGGTGGTTACTTCAGGGAGGGGAGCTACCCTGTAGCAGTGAGAATGAAGGTGATCCACAGCTGCTTCTGGGTAATGATGCTCCCTTGGACAGGGTGACTGCAAGGGCAGAGGTGAGTAGTAGTATCTGGGTTGACAGTGAGGCACTGCTGTCAGAGAATACCAGACTTTCTGTGGAAGGGGAGCTGGGAAGGGTTACAAAGAGATAGTTGGGACAGGCTCAGCTCTCAGATCCAACATTACAAGGCCTGAGGGAGATAGCTAGTGAGGCACCTAATTCCCAAGGGAAGGGGACATCTGTGTTCTGGGGCAAAGGGTTACTGTACAGAGAGTGGATGTCTCTGGGTGGGTTAGAGGGTGAGAGAATACAACAGTTGGTAGTGCCCAGAGCCTTATGTCTGGCACTTCTAGCTATTTTTATTTATTTATTTATTTATAGCTATAGCCCATGATATTTTCTTTGCAGGTCATATTTGCATAAAACATACAAAGAGACGTATTATGCAGAAGTTTTATTGGCTTGGGATTTCCAGACATGTAAGAGGGTACTGCAGGACCTGTGAGCGGTTCCAAAAGGTAGTCAAGGCAGGAGACAAGGTGAGAACTCCTTTGATGTCTTTGCCTGTGATTGAGGAGCCATTTCAGAGGGTAGCTATGGATATTGTGGAGCCTCTGAGTTTCACAGGGAAAACGTATATCCTATTGGTAGTAGATTATGCTATCTGATACCCTGAAGTGGTGGCTGTGTCCTATACTGAGGCAGAAAAGGTGGCAAATGGTTTGCTAGAGATTTTCAGCATGGTAGGTTTCCAAAAAGAAATACTGACTGACAGAAGTACCAATTTTATGTCAGACCTGCTAGCTTGTCTGTGGAAGCACTGTGGGGTGAAGCACCTAAAGACCACCCCCTACCATCCTCAGACTAATGGTCTTGTTGAGAGGTTAAACTCTACACTCAAGTCCATGCTACACTCAAGTCCATGCTCTGGGCATTTGCAGACTAGTTTAAGAGGGAGTGGACAAATATTTGCTCAATCTGTTGTTTGCTTATGGAGAGGTGCCCCAGAAATCCACATGTTTTTCATCCCTTGAGTTGTTGTATGGGCATAGAGTGATGGCATCTCTAGATTTGATTTGAGATGAGTGGAAGGGTGGGTGAGTGTGAATCCCACAAGGAGTCTGTTGTGGCATATGTCCTAAACCTCAAGACAAGGCTCAGGGAACTCATGGGCTTGGCTCAGGAGAACCTGGCAGAAGCCTAACAGCAGAAAAAGGTCTGGTATGACAGGAATGCTTGAGCTAGAGAGTATGCTGTAGGGCAGCAGGTAATGGTTCTCATTCCTGTCAGACACAACAAGCTGCAGACAGCTTGGGAGGGACCCTACAAGGTGGTAAGGAAGGTCAGTGATGTTAACTACATTGTAGAACTGCTAGACAGGAGGCAAGGGAACAAATTGTACCATGTTAACATGATGAAACCTTATCATGATAAGTAGGCCCTTGTGCTGACTATTTCCAGTGGATGACAGGAGGAGTCTGAGGGGCATCTGGTGACTGATCTCCTCAGTGGAAGGAGTAGCAATGTCCCAGCAGCTACCCCCAACCCAGGTTTGAAAAATATGAGCAGTGTTACAGGAGTTTGGGGACATGTTCACTGGGAAACCAGGGTGCACCCACCTGGTGCAGCAGAATGTGGATACAGGACCCCAAAGGCCTATTAAGCAGGCCCCTTATAGGGTGCCTAAGAGAGTCAAACAGACTCTAAGTGAGGAGATACAGGAAATGTTGAAATTAGGGGTAATTCAGGAGTCCAGCAGTCTCTGGGCCTCTCCAGTGGTGCTGGTGCCAAAGAAGGATGGCAGCACCAGGTTCTGTGCGGACAACAAGGAAATTAAATACTCACAGAGTCAGTTGCTTACCCCATGTGTAGGGCAGATGAAGCCCTAGAGCAGCTGGGTGGGGATAGGTATCTTATCACCATTGATCTTACCAAGGGTTACTGGCAGGTGCCCTTGACTCCCAGTGCTAGAGAGAGGCCAGCCTTTGTGACTCCTTTTGGCTTGTTCAAAAAGATCCCCTTTGGGAAGAAAAATGTCCCAGTGACTTTACAGAGGCTGGTAGATTGTATCCTAGCAGGAGCAGGAGATTTTGCCCTTGCTTACCTAGATGATATTGCCATCTACAGCCATTCCTGGCATGAGCACCTTCAACATGTCAGGGAGGTGCTGGGCAGACTACAGAGGGCAGGGTTGACCATTAAGCCCAGCAAATGTCAGGTGGGTATGGCAGAGGTCTCCTACCTGAGACATAGAGTGGGGAGTGGTAAGATCAGGCCGGAACCTACCAGATTTGAAGCCATTCAGGTATGGCCTGCCCTGTTACCAAAAAGCAGGTGAGGGCATTCTTAGGGACAGCAGGGTACTACAGAAAGTTTGTCCCCAATTATAGTACAATAGCTGCTCCCCTCACAGACCTGACAAGGAAAAACAAGTCAGATAAGGTAGTATGGACCCCAACATGTGAGCAGGCATTCCAGAAGCTTAAATGAGCTTTGGAAGGATTCTCTGTGTTAGCCAGTCCAAATTACAGCAAATAATGTGTTGTGCAGGTGGAGGCTTCAAACCATGGGGTGGGGGCTGTACTCAGCCAGGTTTTCTTAGAGGAAGAAGAGCACCCAGTTGTATATCTCAGTTGTAGGCTCCAACCCAGGGAGGATTGCTATGCAGCTGTAGAAAAGGAATGCCTAGCCATAGTGTGGGCACTGCAGAAACATCAGCTTTATCTGTATGGAAGTAAATTCACTGTAGTTACAGACTAAAATCCCTTAACATGGCTACATTTAGCCAGCCAGCAAAATGCCAAGTTACTAAGGTGGAGCCTAGGGTTGCAAGCATATAATATGACAGTGCAGCATGACAATGAGGTTAGCAATGCCAACACAGATGGGCTCTCAAGTCAGGGAATGGGGTAAGGTATTCCCAGGTTGCTTGAAAAACTAGCTTGAGTTTTTGGGGGGAGGTGAGAAATGTGATATAGGGAAATATTGCCAGCCCAGCTATGTGGAATGTTGTAAATAATGCTACATCATTTGGTAATATTGATATGATTTATACAGAACTGTTTGTTATGTACTGAGCTAAAATGTAACCACAGCATGCCCTGCTGAGTTAGAACAGAAATGCATATAAAGAATACACCTGTGGAAATGTATGTTTTAACAGTAGAAACTAGAACATAAAAGGGTTAACTTGCAGGACTTCAAGAAAATAAGCTGAAATTGAATTGCTTTATGATTGTGCTATAAAAGTTCTCATCAGTTTCAGTGTAGCAGACACAATGTCCAGAGCTTGATGTTTTTGTATTGTCTTGAAAGAGAAGTAATTGCCAGGTTTAAAATGCAAAAGGGTTTTATTGTTTTATGACTTCCAAGATCTGTAAACATCTGAGAGATATGTATTTTTCACACAGAGATGTTAAATTATGTTAGTTTCTGTTTAGCCTGGGAACTGAAGTCAGGTGACAAAAAGTGATGTCATCCAAGCTAACCTAGCAGTAATATTTAATATTAATTTAATAACTCTCTCAGAGAGAGACTGGGTATTTTGTATTTTGTATTTGACCTAGGAACATCCACTCATCATCATCATCACATCTGCACTTGCTTTGCTCTGTAAGTAAGTTTCTAGGGCATAGAAACTCTTTTTAGATATAGTTAGGATTATAGTAAAGATTAGTTTAGATGTTTTCTGTATTTATTTGAGACTGTCCTGCATTGTTGTTTTAAATATTTCCTGTGATTTTGAACTCTGATGTTACTGTGTTGAGTTACTAAGCATTGCCTTTTTCTTTTATTACTTATTATTAAATATATTTAAACCTATCATTGTGGATGATATTTGTGAGACATATTTAAGCTCCTGGAGTACTTGCATATGTATTTGGTGACACTGTAGAGGCCTCCTACATAGCCTTAGTCTTGGTCACACTAACTATTTGGATAATAGTAACATTACACAGTAGGATTGGACAACCTTTGTAAGGGCCTTATAGTAGCTGATAAGGGTGTCCGGTGGCAGCTTGGACTACCTTATAGTCTGGGCAGAAAGGGGGCATAGCTAGTAAACCTATGTCAGCCTTTCCCAGGTGTGTGTGTGTGTGTGTGTGTGTGTGTGTGTGTGTGTGTGTGTGTGTGTGTGTCTGTGTGTGTCTGTGTCTGTGTGTGTGTGTTTGTGCGTGTGTGTGTGTGTGTGTGTGTGTGTGTGTGTGTGTGTGTGTGTGTGTGTGTGTGTGCGTGCACATGTGTCTATGTCTCTGCATGATCCCATCAAGCTCTGTGCTAGTACTATGTCCTAACATGTCAGACAGCTGTGAGCCATGCATGGTACAGCTGTCACTTCAGTGTTATCACTACTGATTATGTAACCTGCCTCTGCCAGGAGTTGCACTGCCACTTCCACATCTCCAGTTCAAATGGGGGTGCTACATGAAAGTGAGTGATGTCTGCTCGATGAACTGTCCTCATGACTACATCCAGGACCACCAAACCGAGGCCAACCACATCTAGGTGTGGACACCTCAATCACTGATGGAGCAGCAGAAGTAGTGTCATTTCAGGAGTGGGATCTGGCAAGGCTGTGTTGGCTAACACCGAAGGATGTTGCAGCTCAATGGACATATAGATGTTGACCCTCCCCAGCAGATGTTCTATCACAGACACTGCCTAATCCAGTGTATCACTCATCCTATCCAAGGAGTCACCTACATAGTTGAGGCAGTCATGCAGATCAGAATGGGCCACATTTAAGACTCAGAAAAAAAACCACTGTCCTGAAAGATGAGCAGCTTAAAAGTACATGTAATGAGTTCCAGAGTTGACAAACACTTCACATAGAGTTCTATAAAATCCAAGATAAGTAAAATAAAATCCAAGAAAGTAGGCAGAGGGTTAAGATTCCAAACCATGCATGAACTTCCTTATTGGATTTTATTTTACATATCTTGGATTTTACAGAACTCTGTGAACTGTCAACTTTGGAACTCATTAAATGTACTTTTAAGCTGCTCATGGTTCAAGACAGTGGTTGTTTTTTTCAATTTGACTGGTTTCTACAGTGCCTGACTTGTCACCATACTAATACTGGTTATTTACATTGTATACATTTAGGACTAATACTATCTCTTCTGAGACCTTGATGAAACATGCCTGTGCCTCCATGATGACCCTATGCATACGTCTGCTGGCCCACAATGACACGCCAGCATCAAGACAATAGTGGACAGTAGGCCTCCTCTAACTGAACACCTCTAGCAACCCTCTTGTGTGGTACCATGCCCTCAAGATGACTATGGGCAGACCAACCAGATCTCCACCCGGAATAGCCACACTACCCAGATCAACAGAGTTACCCTCAACCTGTTCTATATCAGAAGGATCAGTAGAATGGGTGTGCATAAGTTTACTGATTGTGTCCAAAATAGGACCAGGAGATGTGTGAGCTACAACCTCAATGGCAAACTTCTGCACCCCTTGACTGTGCCTCTATAGCACCACCATCATCAGCATCAGTGGCTACTGATACTCTGACATCAGGTGGAATGAGTTCTACACTACCACTGTCAAGATCACCTCTGATAATAAGTAACAAACACAAGAAGGAGAGAGAAATGTGACTGGAAATAATACAAGCTATGTTCTGAACAATTATGTTAAACAATTTCAGATTCAAAAGAATGCAATGCTTACTCCCTCCTCATACTTACATCTAACTAATGATTATTACTAATCAAAGAATGTTTGTGCTTACCATGTGCAGGTAGTCTTTCAGATGGTAACTCTGATGTCCCTAGAGAGAGAGGAAGGCAGTGGAAAGAAGACTGGTAGAAATCACAGTGCACATGACACACGGACAGGAGAATAATGCTCTGCCAATCTCCCCCTTAAAAAATATTTCAGAATCAATCAGACTGACCATTCCTCTCACCCCACAATATGATCTCTGTTGGACTTTGTCTCTTCTAAGCAACATATCTTGATGATTCTAGATATATCAGAAGTATAGAAATATTATTAAACAAAGATGTCTAGAATGGCTGTAAATGCCTTATATATAGCATACCTGGAAGTTCTTCTTGGGACATGCTTGGCCTGTTGTCCCCATCAGAAACAACATCAAGGGTCTGTGTGAACCCTCTTCTGAGCTGTCTGGATCTTTGACAGTGGACAGGAACTGCTCAGTTTATGTGAGTGGTGGGTCACTAGCAGGACCACCTCCTGTAACCATCTTTTATCATGTTACTGCAGCTGCCCTCCTGCATCAGTGGCATGGTGCTACACCTGATTATAGTTTTTGGTATTGCCTCCCACTTTGTTTATGTCAGCAACTCACTGCTGCCATATGCTTTTTCTAGCAGACATATCACCTTTGCCTCTGTCAAGCAGAAAGAATCCAAAGTGGCATACAGCTTTGAAGGTGACCTCATTCTATGCATCACTGAATGATGTCTTGCATGAAAGAGATGGCCTGGGTGCCATAATCCTGTATGACATGAAACAAAAAAAGACAAAACACAGTTGTAGCACACATAGAAGTTATTTTCTTCAAATAAAATCTGTGCACCTATACCCAACACAAAACAATTGAACACACAATGCTCATTTCGGACTACGCACAAGGTAAGGGAGCCCCCACTCCATCCTCAAGCAAATAAATTAAATAAATAAAATAAAAAAAACATAATACATTAACATTACATCATTTCTATTAGCATTTTTGTAATGAGAACAGAAGTTGCATAACTGACTACTAGATAGCAGCATTATCAATAAGTAGGCAAAAATTCAAAAAGTAGAAACAGCAAGACACTTTTCCCTGGCTTCTCCACTGTTGTGGAGGTTGCCATCGGACACCTGAGAAGCCTAACATGTCTGTTAGCTGCACATGCACAACCCCATGAAGTTGATAATAGACACAGTACACTTGTCTGCAGTAAATGGTGAAATTCCAAGAGCAAATGGCAATACAATACTATGTTTTAAGCATACCATTCATTGACAAACACTGAACGCACACCAAGAACTGACATTTGCAGTATACAAACAGTGAATGCAAAAAGTGCATACAGACAAAAAAATCTATTCCACATTAAAATACATTCCAAATATGGAAGTATAAATAATTTATGAAGAGGAAAAACATGTCTTATGAAATAATGCAGTAATTTGTAAAAAAAATCTCCTCCAAGTAAATACCAGTAGTGGTTTGCCTCTGTCAAATCAGTCTCCCCTCCTTCTGCTTTCATAGCTACACCATTAGCTTTATACAGTGTAGATTCAGCCCTCTAAACATTGTAAAGATGCAAATGAGGTGTTAAATCATTAGCATTCCTGAATACCAAAAATCTCACTTGGTGTAGGGGTAGGTAAGTAGCTACACAATTGCATGTACATGTCCTAGGACTGCAGCAGGGAGCAATGACAACGATTAGTGGCTAATGGCTTGCAATATTCTGACTGCAACTCTGAAGAGACTGTTTTCTCTGAATTGTGTATAGACTTAAGGAAAAAAGTGGAAGCACATGAGAGCTTTGAGAACAGCCTTAACAATATTGATATCCTTTTAAGAACAGCACACACTTCATCGTCTACTTAAAATTGTTCTGCAATGCTAATCAGCTATATTACACTGAAACAAAGATGCGAAGAAGTGCCCATGACATTACATTTCTGTTAGTTAAGCTGAGAGGAGGGGAAGATGCTCTGAAAATAAAGAGAAGAAATAGCTGGCATTGTTGGCAATCTTACATTAATATGGTGTGGGTTATTATTAGCCTAAATTAGTTGTCAGTATCGCATTCATCTAGACATGTTCAAACAAATGAGAAAGGAACATTTTCTGGTCTTTCTACTGCTGGACCTGCAATTTGATGGTCTTCCAAGTCAGATCTGTTTGGTATATACATTTTCTGATTACTAACCTAAGTTTGTGTTGTTGATAAAGAGGGATAAGAAACACACCTGAATTTGTGCTGTTATTGCACTGAATTGAGGTTGCAGATTCAGATACTGTGCTGTTTGAGACAGTTAATTCATATTTCTTGAGTATATGATCAGGTTGTAACACACAGAGAGTAAAGAAACCTTACAATCCTGCATTTTTATTATTTCCTAATATTTGCTAGTACTGACAATTTTTCTTTTATTGAGTTCATCATTTGCGTGTATTTTGGCAAAGTGCATTTTGGAGTTGCAACTTTTCTTGGCTGTGAACAACAGTCCACTGCCCAAGGTACAAACTGGGAAATGAAATTTGGAATGTCATCATTAGTGCACTTTAGACTGGCACAGGTACCCTTTGCTACATCACTCTGAACAGCATTAAGAAAAGTAATTTTACATCTCACCCAAGTGTCACTGTAGCACATGATGTAAATGAAATGCATTTAAAGAAACAGGCTAGATGATGCATGGTTTGAATCTGGCTTGAAGATTTTTTAATTTTTAACTGGATATACAAAAATATAGAAGAATAATATGCTGTAGATGAAATACATATGCTGAAGTATGTGATAAATGTTCTATATCATACCTGTAGTTCATATGACGTGAGGTTGCAAAGGTGTTGCTGTTGTCTAGTCAGCTATTGTCCTGATTAATAATATTATTACCAAGGGATGTTGTACCATGGACAGATGTGTGACATGCTGTATAAACCCTCACACTCATACCTCATCACAGTAGGAAGTACTTCTTTAGTGCATACATTGTATCCTGACTAACTGTATGTTGTCTGCCAAGCGTGAACTGCTGTCAGCCATCAACACTACATGACATGCTGATGATGTGTATCGGTATCACATGCTGCTTGTAATGTTTGCATTAGATGGAAAAATAAAGCATGTGTCTTTTTAATGGTATAACTGTTGATGAATGGAAGTACAAGTCATGTTTCCCTTTGTGTTTTGTGGTGTGGAATATCAATTATTTTTTTTTTGCCCTTGCAGTTTGTGCACTGCTTGGCAAACACTCCTGGCACCATTGCACAGTATTTGTAATATGTGTGTAATGTGTCCTTCATATCTACCTCTGTCTGTGGAACAGGCTGTAAATGCAGTGATGATTTTGGATCAGTAACAGAGTTGTTCTGTGGTTCATATCCATACTGTGTGGAGGGAATGTGGAATTTATTACTCAAGATTTATGACTTATTTTCATCACATTTCATATGCTGTTTTTTCTATTTCTTGCCTGCTGTACTTGCTCGCTGCTGAATGATGTGCAAGCAAGCTTATTTGCTTAAGGAAGAATGTGAAAAAAAATATTTGGGCAGCCTTTTGTAAAGTAAATAGGCTTAGAGGTGATGCGTGGATGTCAGCAGTCTGGACAGTACTGAGTGCAGAACATTTAGGTTCTATGTAACTGTTTTTGTGGCACAAGGTTTAGGTGTAGTGACTTTAAAGACAAAATAGAGGTGATGCAGGGTTCAAATCCAAATAGTTCTTATTTTTACAAAGGGTGTCAGAATGCAGTTTCTAACAGCACTTTGATTAGGAAGGTAATGCTACATACAAATAGTAGTCATAAATTGCTTGATTGCAAGAGATGTCTCACTAATGCTTTGACAATGGAAGTTTTCTAGGTAGCATATCTCATTAATGACTTAATTATGAAACCTGTTGGACTGTGTGTGTAATTGTTTAAGCATAGCAATTATGACCATTACTAAAAAATCCACTTGCATATGTATGATGGGCACAATAGTTTAGTTAAAATCATTTTGACTCCACACATAGCCCAGCTATGTTTTTGTGATGGATCTACTTTAAATGCTCAAAAAGCCAAAACATCAAGTTGCAAAATGGAGAGACACAAATGACGAAAGTTTCACAAATGTCCAGATCGTCATAAGTTTTCACCGCGAAAGGAGTTATTTGGCCAATGTGGTGAACTTTGCCCTTTTTCTCACTGTAGTACAATCTTGGAGTTGGTATATTTAGTTGGGGGTGTGTGGGAGGGTGAAGTCCCTGACATGGGTGGGTTTTATTTGATTCAGTTTATTTTTTTAAGTTTTGTTGGCTGATTGTTTACTTACCAGGGAAAATATACGATGATCTGAACATTCGTGAATATAAACTTTTGTTGTTTCCATCTCACTGATTTGCCACTCAATGTTATTGTAATTCGTTATTTTGACATAGATCCATTTGGGACAGTATGTGTTGTGAAGTATATATGTACCATACACTGACCTCTATTGCTCAGCTCATAAGAATCTAACCATTAGAAATATATTTACAACTATGGGAATTCAGTTAACAGGAGTTCTGAAAGTCACACACTTACATGTCTATCTGAAGTATATCTACATACATTCAGTACATAGCACTGAGAAGTAATAACCTGTATGTAAATGCGTGCATTCTTTTTGCCATAAGTTTAATTCCCACATTGTAAAACTAATGTTTTACAGTGTGCAACTACCAACAAATTATTTCCCAAGTCATTCTGTTTAACCTTCCAAACACCAAGGCTTACAATACAAGGCATTAAGCATGTCAGTGTTGACCAATGGAAAAAGTGTGAATAAGTTGAGAATCACACACTGCAATTATCACTGCATGTTTGACACCTTCATTGCTGTTTGTTGGAACCCCTGCCTCCTTGTCTTGCAGTGGATTTCCCTGCTTTCCATCATGCAAATGTAGTTGGCATGGCTGTGGATCTTTGAACACTGCCTGTTAAATGTGAGATTGAGATTCGGCACAAATTCAGACACAGAGTTGTTACTTGACTTCTGCAGACATGGTTGGTGAGGGAGATGATGGTGCTAAATTTAAAGCACAGAGGTGGGGTGTTGAGGAGTCCAGAGTTTTTGTGGCATTCGTCATGAAGTACTACAGCTACTGGATCTCAGTTTAAGACTGAGGCTTGGAACAGATTAGCCAAGGCTATCTCACATGCAACTAGCATCCCACGCACTGGAGAGAATTGTCATCACCACTATAGTGACCTGACACAGCAAAATAAGGACCTCTTTAACTGATAGGAGAATACATTTAGAACTGCTGACACCCCTCAGTTGTATAAGTATACTGACCCATCAGCTTTCAGTTACATCAAATGCAGTAGACAGCCCAGACTGGTATTTATTATGCTTTCATGTTTCTTCTTCTCTGTTGTGCAGCTGCTGGAGACACTGCAACAAACTGGGTGCCATACCAAGAGCAGTTAAATCACTTCAGAGAGGCATGAGGTATGCATGAATCAAGTCTTACTGTAAGCCTAATAACTATTGTAATTATATTTAATATGGGAGTTTTTAAATAAATAGTGGTATTTATGATATCATAACAGTACAAACGATTAATGGTACAACAGAGCAAGATCTTTCCTTCATATCAGGAAGTGGCAAAGGTGTATAGACTGGATATTCATAAATGTGTATTTTGTGAAATTATATAGTCATGTGACATGCCCTGGATCTAATTCTCTCTCTTTTTTTTGTCTCACCCCACCCCTTCTCTCTTATTTTTTATTCTTTTTTTTTAATATTTTATAAGGCTTAAAATGTTCTCTTGTCATACATTTCTGCTTACAAAAAATGACATTCTGCACAGAGAGATGGACCAACCACTGCAGATCTGCCCTCCATCCCTCCACTGGTTGCAGCACCAGCACCCAAAACTTCAGGGTCCCAAGCTGTCAGAGCTGCCTCCAGGACGCCTGCCCTACCTGCTTCAACTGCGTCAGGTAGCTCTGCCCTGGCTGCTGGTGCATTGGTACTCTCCAGGAATAGTATTAATGGAGGTGGTGGTTTTGTCACCTGGCAACAGGTGACAGGGTTGGTGGAGGGTATCATGGAAATGGGCCTTGGCACCTGAATTAGCCATGCAGAAAATGTGCTTCATCATATTGCCAAGAGAATGTCACATTGAGCACTGACTCAGGAAACTGTGACAGGAGACAGTGATGACAGTTCTGAGAGTGAGGACTAGATTGCCACTGTTCTCAGGCTTGATGTGGGTGTGCTTTTGATATCCCCTACCTATCCCCAATCAGGATGTCCCTCAACTTTTGTGTCCATCACATCACTGTCTGTCTTGTATGCCTGCACCTGTTTCCTCACCTATCTCACCTACCTGACTGACACATTCCTAAGCCCCTTCCCCAACATTCCTCTCTCTTAGGAAGTAAAAAATAGACACCTGTCCCACCAAAAAAAGACCCCTACATAGCTCTCCACTTAACCCATATGTCTTCTTGACACATTTGATTTTGTGGAACTGGCTCTATAACATTATTCTGTTGTTGTCACCTACCTCTGGTGTGCTGATGGTCCAAATTCAACAAATTCTGTCTACAGTTCTACATTTATGTTACAAAGAAGTGGATAACTATGTTTCTATTCCACTACCTTCCTGCAAATTCCTCTATTCTTTCCCCTGTGTCCTTCCTTCTGCTTGCCCCCCCCCCATTTCACCACTCTCCTATCAACACCTTTTTGACATATTTAATCTGGTCAAAAAATAGAATTGCATACAACAAACATGGCCAGAAATGGCTCATAAGAAAGCCTTCACTTTTTGTCCTCAGCATTTGTGCGGAGTTTGGCATCATACATCAATGTCAAGTGACAGTGAATGACTGCTCATGTCCTATGGCAAAACCAGGTCAGTTATTGCTATTACCAGCAGTAGTCTGGTTATCCTTGGACAAAGGTGCTTGAACATGCTGCACTATCAGAATACAGAGTAAAGGCAGAATAAAAGCAATACATGGCAACAGTTACTCTAAAAGTTTTTTTACTACTGGATGCAATAAAGTGCAACTTCATGCTTAGAGCGTTGACAAAAATCACTCGTCTAAAGCTTGATTTGATTTTTTTGGCCATAGCATTCTGGGTTCGATTCCAGATGTATGTCACATTATTTCCTAACATTATGTTATACTTCTATGATATGTTTCATAACACACATCTTAATTTTTTCCAGATAAGACCTTTAATGCACAGATTTTTAATACTGTTGTAAAAAAAGCATTTCTAAACACATCAGTACCTGTGAGGAAGCATTAGCAAACCACCCTTATTCTACTCATATCGTAATCAGGGTTTTGCCTGTCCTATGGCATCATGATCTTCAGAGCCATCAATTAATGATAGAGAGCATAACTCATGAATAAAGAGAACAAACCATAAAGATGTGCATTAATGACCCATACCAGCAGCCACTTATATGTCTCTGTCCAGCTGTCTCTGTCTTCACCCCTTCTGTCTCACCTTGTTGTACTGTTGACTTTTCATTAGGCTGCTGGATGTAAATATCATTTTATGGCATTTTCATGCTGCCATTACTTTACTGAAGGCTAATACTGACATCTTACTTTGGCTCAATAGATTATTACTGTCCCTTCGATGCTGTGATTTTGACACATGTGAAATAGGATTTTCTTTAAGTGTTGAAGTAATGATCAAGTCTATGCACTTACTTTTTCATTTTGACAACAGTTTGATTCCAGCATTAGGTGAAACTCTTACTGCTTGTTTTTATGTCTCTTTTTTGCGTATGTGTTGCCTACTTATCTGTTTACCCCACTTCTGTTTTATCAGTTCTAGTCCTCAGCATTTGCACATAGTCTGGCAACAACCAAGTGTAATAGATGATGCTAAATGGCATTTTAAGTGTTTTTGCAAAATGTGGTGGGTTTTTACCTTAGACTTCATTGTCACAGCTTAGTGCAAACAGCAATATGTCCACTGTGCTATAGTAAAACAGAGTTAGGGTAATAAACTGTGATACATTTACTCTTCCATATGTATCATACTGCTGGAGATCATATAAAGTATAAGGAAGACTACAATTGTTATAAATGTGTTGAATACTGCTGCCTGCCTAATGCTGTAATTGAACATGTTGTGAGTGCCTATTACAAATTGTGATAAAGTTCATACAGGATGAACTTCTCTGTGGTGAGCTAAAATAATCAACCTGTCTGGAAAGTTTAATTTCTACTGCCAAAGGTTCAAATGCTGACATATGTTATACAGTAATGTAAATTTTCACTATATTAATATTACTTGTGTAAATGTGTTCTGCATCTGTTATCAATAAAACACCATCCTCTTGTCAACATCATGTTTCTAATTTTCTACACCTTCTTGAACCAGGTGTACATGGATGCATTGGTTATTATCACTCCTACACCTTCTCTGTCCCTATATTATCATTTCATGGTACAGAGCAGGACATACTCTGAATGAGAAAACTAGTAATACAAACACATCATACAGGTGTTTATACATGTGCCATAACACAAACTGTTATGTGTCTCTCCATCTCTGTGTCCCATATCACCTCATCTGGCTCATCACATTATACTGTAACATATGTAGCAGGATAATGCATGAAATGCCCATCTTATATCATTTGGCTCCTGTCCTTACTGTGAGGAAGCATAATGCCCACATATCACAAGACATCCTGCCCTGCACACATGTTAGGATATGTGCTGAGTCATAATAATTAATTTAAAATATATACCATCCTTGTTATGTTTAACAAATTGTACACCCAGTTAACTAGTTGTTTCTTTGAAGCATGGCTGATATACAATAGATATAACAATTTTTTTCAATAAGCATTATTGGCACAGTTTGAACAATCAACAAATTTAGGATAGTCATTGCTATGTAGTCTTACAGTCATGATCAATATTACTTATGGTAATTATGTTCTGACACCTTTTGCAAAATGGTCTGCATACTGAACTCAAACCCTGCTCTTTCATTTAGCTCACTGAACTTACACCTTGTGTCACAAAGAAAGTTAGGTGATAGGTGGAATTTCTCAACTCACTACTGTCTAGAGTGCTGATAGCCTTGCATCACCAAGCCTGTTTGTGCTCAGAAGCCTAACCACATTAAAGTTTTCAATGTTTTTCCTTCAGCAGTGAGACCTGTTTACTTGCTGCCTAATGTCATGCAAACAGGAATGGTAAGCACAATTCATTTTTGAATTAAGCTTTAGTTCTATCATGTCAAAGGTAGACTCTGACATGCAAAGTGCATATCTGCAACATGTTAACATAAAAAAGATCTGTTCTACATTTAATCACTATCACAACATTTTCTCTCTGCTCCTTATTTGCACAAAAGTTAGCATGGAGTACAAATGAAGAACACTGAACACTGCTACTTCCACATTCAACACCTCAAAGTATGCAAAGTATGTCTCAAAGCAGAAAAATCCACAGCTACTTCTCTGACCAAAAAGAACCCAAGCACCTATGGCAGGGTATCTAGTCCATAACTGACTACAGACCCCTATCTTTGCAATGTGAGGACAACAAGGAATTCCTAAATAAGCTGAATGTCTACTACAGCAGATTTGAGAAAGGGAATAGAATAACAGGGAAGAAAATGCCCATCGGCCATAACGAGAAGATGCTCACCCTCAACCCAGCTGATGTCCAGAGGGCACTGCACAGAGTTAACCTGAGAAAAGCGGCTGGGCCTGACAACATCCTAGGGCGAGTGTTCAGGGACTTTGCAGTCCAACTAACAAATGTCCTCATGAATATCTTCAATAACTCTCTTGAGTCAGCTAATAGTTCTGAAATGCTTCAAGACATGACAATCATTCCATTACCAAAGAAAACGTCACTATCTTGCCTAAATGACTACCACCTTGTAGCTCTCACCTCCAGAATGATGAAGTGCTTTGAAAGGCTGGTCAAGGACACAATAACATCTGGGCTGCCTGCTGATCTTGACCCTCTGCAGTTTGCTTACTGAGAAAACTGCTCTATGGCAGATGCCATTTCTTTAGCACTAAATCTATCCCTGGAAAACCTTGGGAATAAAACACCTATGCAAGGGTACTATTCATTGACTTCGGCTCTGCTTTTAACATGGTCATCCCTCTTCATCTGGTAATGAAGCTACTCCAATTAAGTGTCAACACTCCAGTTTGTAAATGGATTCTTGACTTTCTCACAGACAGACCTCAGAAAGTGTGCGCATGAAATAACTCTTCAGAGAGCATCACTCTTAACACTGGAGTCTCACAAGGATGTGTACTAAGTCCCTTGCTGTTCACCCTGTTAACATACGACTGCACAGCCAGGTACAATACAAATCACATCATCAAATTTGCTGATGACATAAAGGTGGTGGGCCTCATCAGTAATGACAATGAAACAGCGTATAGAGATGAGGTGGAACAACTGATTACCTGGTGTGGAAATAACAAATTAGCACTAAATGTGAACAAGAAATAGAGATAATTGTGGACTACAGGAAAAATTGCAAGGAGCATTCTTCCCTCACCATCAATGGGGAAACAGTTGAAAGAGTGAGAAGCACAAAGTTTCTGGGAGTGCACATCGATGAGGACTTGTCTTGGAATGCAAATACAAATGCCATAGTCAAGAAAGCACACTGGAGATTGCACTTTTTAAGAAGGATGAGGAAAGTGAATCTCCCATTGACAGTTCTCAATACCTTCTACAGAGGTACTATAGAAAGCATCCTGATGAACAACCTCATAGTATGGCATGGAAGCTGCTCTACCTCTGAGCCAAATCCCTCCAGTGATTGGTGAAAACAGCCACGAGGATCAACAAGACCACCTTACCACCTATCCACAACTTGTACTTCTCCAGATGTCTCAGCAGGACCAGAGGAATAATTAAAGACTGCACTTACCATGCTTACAGACTGTTCCTGCATCTATCTTCCAGAAAGCACTTCTGAAGCATACATTGCAGAACTATGAGAATCAGGAACAGCTTCTTCCCTGATGACATCAGGCTGCTGAACTCTAGTAACCACTATGCTCCTTGATATCCATCTGGGTCAGAAGAAACTGTAGAAGCTTGTCTCAAATTGTGCATTAACCTGTTTACCAGTCTCATCAAATACTTTGTGCAATATTCACCATGTCTGTAACTAAAAGGCCATCTAGGGCTGTAGTTCTCACCTCCAAGTGCCTAGGCAGCGAGTCATTTCCCTGTGGTACATTTGACTGGGGACACATGGCTGAAGTGACATTCAGCTGCAGAGAAATATGTCTGTTTGCAAATTCCCTGTGGGCAAAGAGAAGCACACACCACTATGCTCACAGCTTTAATAGGTAAATGGATGGCAACTGAAGAAGTAATGAGTCTTGTGCTCAGTGTACAGTACATACTACAACATGTAAAAGTGTGCTACAGTATGGAGGAAATCCTGCAGGCTACTGCAGTCACATTTATGCTCCAGTATGCATTTTAGGTAATGTTCCCTAGACACTGTGAAGGGGGTAGTGGTCCACACACTCCAATTATAAAGGCACTGCCCATTGTGCATTGCATTTTTACTTCCACTGTCATGGCCTCTGGCGAGCCTGCTGCTGATGTCTGCCAATATTGCTTGCTGTCTCATGTTCTTTTGGGGACCATGGCCATTGTTTTCCCCCTGTGCATTTGGTTATTAAAGCTGTGGGCATGGCAGTGTATGCTTCTCTTTGCCCTTAGGGAATTTGCAAACAGCCATATTTCTCTGCAGCTGAATGCTACTTCAGCCAGGTGTCTCCAGTCGAATGTACCACAAGAAAATGTCTCGCTGCCTAGGGGCCTGAACCCAATGCAGTCAAATATCTCTTCTTTCAGTGAAAAACATGTTGCTGATTCATAAATTAAATGTAGTGCAATACTCTTATGTTCACAGTGAAATACTCAAATGTCTCTTTCTGTGCAAGGGTCAATGCAATGTCCTAACCAAGTACCTGTGTAATACTAAAGTCTCATACAAGTAAGTGTTCAGTGTGAAAAGTATTAAAATGTGTTTCTAATTATGCGCAATATTAATCTGTCTACTTGCATGTCCGTGATGTAATAGCTAGGTGTTATATGTGTAAATATTTGTAATAATAGTTTATATGTTGTCTGTCCATTTAGTCCAGAGTACTGAATTTCATTCAGTTTTTGTACTTGAATGACTCTGAATGACAATAAAGTTTACTCTTACTTTGACTTTATGCACAAGCATGCATTAATAATTTGACAACATCCAACAAATTAACTTCTCAGCATTGTGCTTTAGGAAAAGATTTTGAAGAAAGATAAATATTGTTACTGGACTGTATTACTTCATTACATGGAAATGACTTACTGTACACACGTGAACTGCACTGAACTGTGTGGGTGACTGACCACTTAATTCTGTACAGTTATGCCTGCACTGCAGCACTTACACTTACACATGATGTACAACTACATACACCTTTATCACACATACTTCATCATTACTTATCTCTAATGATATACAAACACACAGAGCCCTGGCACACATACATCATCATTAATTATAACTAATAATATACAATCACATAGAGCCTTGGCACACATACTTCATCATTACTTAGACCTAATGATATACAACCTCATAGAGCCTTGGTGCACATACTTCATCATTATTTTTCCATAATGATAAACAACCACATATAGCATTGGCACAGATACTTCACCATTAGTTAGCCCTAATGATATACAACCACATAGAGCCTTGGCAGAAATACTTCATCATTACTTAGCCCTAATGGTACACAACCACATATAGCCTTGGCACACATACTTCATTATTACTTAGCCCTACGAATATACAACCATATAGAGCCTTCACACATACCTTATCATTACTTAGGCCTAATGATATACAAATACATAGAGCCTTGACACACATACTTCATCCTTACATAGAACTAATGATATACAACAACATACAGTGTTGGCACACATCCTTCATTGTTACTTAGCCCTAATGATATGCAACCACATAGAGCCTTGTCACACATACTTCACCATTACTTAGCCATAATGATATACAACCACATAGAGCCTTAGCACACATACTTCATCATTACTTATCCCTAATGATATACAACCACATATAGCATTTGCACAGATACTTCATCATTACTTACCCTAATGAAATACAAACACATTTGGCATACATACTTCATTATTACTTAGCCTAATAATATACAACCACATGGAGCCTTGGCACACATACTTCATCATTACTTATCCTTAATGATATACAACCACATATAGCATTTGCACAGATACTTCATCATTACTTAGCCCTAATGATATACAGCCACATAGAACCTTGGCACACATAGTTCAACATTACTTAGCCCTAATGGTATACAGCCACATAGAGCCCTGGGACAGATACTTCATCATTATCCCTAATTATATACAACCAAACAGAGCCTTGGGACACATACTTCATCATTATCCCTAATGATATACAACCACATAGAGCTTTGGCACACATACTTCGTCATTACTTATCCCTAATGATATACAACCACGTAGAGCCTTAGCACATATACTTCATTAGTACTTAGCCCTAATGATATACAACCACATAGAGCCTTGGCACACATACTTTATCATTACTTATCCATACTGATATACAACCACATATAACACTGGCACAGATAATTCATCATTAGTTAGCCCTAATGATATACAACCACTTAGAGCCTTGGCACACATACTTCATCATTACTTATCCATAATGATATATAACCACATAGAGCCTTAGCACACATACTTCATTGGCACTTAGCCCTAATGACATAAAACCACATAGAGCTTTGGCACACATACTTCATCATTACTTAGCCCTAATGATATACAACCACATAGAGACTTGGCACACATACTTAATCATTACTTATCCCTAATGATTAACAACCACATATAACACTGGCACATTACTTCATCATTAGCTCTAATAATATACAACCACCAAGAGCCTTGGCACACATAATTCATCATTACTAAGCCCTAATGATATACAACCACATAGAGCCTTGGCACACATACTCATCATTACTTAGCCCTAATGATATGCAATCACATAGAGCCTTGGCAAACATACTTCACTGATACATAGCCCTAATGATATACAACCACATAGAGCCTTGGCACACATACTTCATCATTACTTAGCCCTAATGATATACAACCACATACAGCCTTGGCACACATTCTTCATCATTACTCAGCCCTAATGATATACAACCACATAGAGCCTTGGCAAAAATACTTTATCATTACTTATCCCTAATGATATACAGCCACATAGAGCCTTGGCACACATACTTCATCATTACTTAGCCCTAATGATATACAACCACATACATCCTTGGCACACATTCTTCATCATTACTCAGCCCTAATGATATACAACCACATAGAGCCTTGGCAAACATACTTTATCATTACTTATCCCTAATGATATACAGCCACATAGAGCCTTGGCACATATACTTCATCATAACTTATCCCTAATGATATACAACCACATATAGCACTGGCACAGATACTTCATCATTAGTAAGCCCTAATGATATACAACCACATGAAGCCTTGGCACACATACTTCATCATTACTTAGACCTAATGATATACAACCACATTGAGCCTTGGCAAACATACTTCATCAGTACTTAGCCCTAATGATATACAACCACATACAGCCTTGGCACACATACTTCATCCTTACTTAGCCCTAATGATATGCAACCACATACAGCCTTGGCACACATACTTCATTGTTACTTAGCCATAATGATATGCAACAACATAGAGCCCTGGCACAAATACTTCATCATTATTTATCCCTAATTATATACAACCACAAAGCGCACTGGCACATATACTTAATCATTAGTAAGCCCTAATGATATACAACCACATGAAGCCTTGGCACACATACTTCATCATTACTTAGCCCTAATGATATACAACCACATAGAGCCTTAGCACACATATTTTACCATTACATAGCCCTAATAATATACAAATCTATAGAACCTTAGCACACATACCTCATCATTACTTAGCCCTAGTGATATACAACCACATAGAACCTTGGCACACATACTTCGTCATTACTTAGCCCTAATGATATACAACCACATCGAGCCTTGGTACACATACTTCATCATTATGTATCCCTAATGTTATACAGGGCACATACAGCACTGGCACAGGTATTTCATCAGTAGTTAGCCCTAATGATATACAACCTCATAGAGTCTTGGCACACACACTTCATCATTACCTAGCCCTAATGATATACAACCATATAGAGCCTTGCAATACTTACCTCATCATTGCTTAAGCCTAATGATATACAACCACATAAAGCCTTGGCACACATACTTCATCCTTACTTAGCCCTAATGATATACAACCACATACAGCCTTGGCACACATACTTCTTTGTTACTTAGCCTTGATATGCAAGAAATAGAGCCTTGACACACATACTTCATCATTACTTAGCCATAATGTTATACAACCACATAGAGCCTTGGCACACATGCTTCATCATTATTTAGCCCTAGTGATATGCAACCACATAGAACCTTGGCACACATACTTCATCGTTACTTATCCCTATTGATATACAACCACATATAGCATTTGCACAGATACTTCATCATTACTTAGCCCTAATGATATACAGCCACATAGAACCTTGGCACACATAGTTCACCATTACTTAGCCCTAATGATATACAGCCACATAGAGCCCTGGGACAGATACTTCATCATTATCCCTAATTATATACAACCAAACAGAGCCTTGGGACACATACTTCATCATTATCACTAATGATATACAACCACATAGAGCCTTAGCACATATACTTCATTAGTACTTAGCCCTAATGATATACAACCACATAGAGCCTTGGCACACATACTTTATCATTACTTATCCATACTGATATACAACCACATATAACACTGGCACAGATAATTCATCATTAGTTAGCCCTAATGATATACAACCACTTAGAGCCTTGGCACACATACTTCATCATTACTTATCCATAATGATATATAACCACATAGAGCCTTAGCACACATACTTCATTGGCACTTAGCCCTAATGACATAAAACCACATAGAGCTTTGGCACACATACTTCATCATTACTTAGCCCTAATGATATACAACCACATAGAGACTTGGCACGCATACTTAATCATTACTTATCCCTAATGATTAACAACCACATATAACACTGGCACATTACTTCATCATTAGCTCTAATAATATGCAACCACCAAGAGCCTTGGCACACATAATTCATCATTACTAAGCCCTAATGATATACAACCACATAGAGCCTTGGCACACATACTCATCATTACTTAGCCCTAATGATATGCAATCACGTAGAGCCTTGGCAAACATACTTCACTGATGCATAGCCCTAATGATATACAACCACATAGAGCCTTGGCACACATACTTCATCATTACTTAGCCCTAATGATATACAACCACATACAGCCTTGGCACACATTCTTCATCATTACTCAGCCCTAATGATATACAACCACATAGAGCCTTGGCAAACATACTTTATCATTACTTATCCCTAATGATATACAGCCACATAGAGCCTTGGCACACATACTTCATCATTACTTAGCCCTAATGATATACAACCACATACAGCCTTGGCACACATTCTTCATCATTACTCAGCCCTAATGATATACAACCACATAGAGCCTTGGCAAACATACTTTATCATTACTTATCCCTAATGATATACAGCCACATAGAGCCTTGGCACATATACTTCATCATAACTTATCCCTAATGATATACAACCACATATAGCACTGGCACAGATACTTCATCATTAGTAAGCCCTAATGATATACAACCACATGAAGCCTTGGCACACATACTTCATCATTACTTAGACCTAATGATATACAACCACATTGAGCCTTGGCAAACATACTTCATCAGTACTTAGCCCTAATGATATACAACCACATACAGCCTTGGCACACATACTTCATCCTTACTTAACCCTAATGATATACAACCACATACAGCCTTGGCATACATACTTCATTGTTACTTAGCCATAATGATATGCAACAACATAGAGCCCTGGCACAAATACTTCATCATTATTTATCCCTAATTATATACAACCACAAAGCGCACTGGCACATATACTTAATCATTAGTAAGCCCTAATGATATACAACCACATGAAGCCTTGGCACACATACTTCATCATTACTTAGCCCTAATGATATACAACCACATAGAGCCTTAGCACACATATTTTACCATTACATAGCCCTAATAATATACAAATCTATAGAACCTTAGCACACATACCTCATCATTACTTAGCCCTAATGATATACAACCACATAGAACCTTGGCACACATACTTCGTCATTACTTAGCCCTAATGATATACAACCACATCGAGCCTTGGTACACATACTTCATCATTATGTATCCCTAATGTTATACAGGCACATACAGCACTGGCACAGGTATTTCATCAGTAGTTAGCCCTAATGATATACAACCTCATAGAGTCTTGGCACACACACTTCATCATTACTTAGCCCTAATGATATACAACCATATAGAGCCTTGCAATACTTACCTCATCATTGCTTAAGCCTAATGATATACAACCACATAAAGCCTTGGCACACATACTTCATCCTTACTTAGCCCTAATGATATACAACCACATACAGCCTTGGCACACATACTTCTTTGTTACTTAGCCTTAATATGCAAGAAATAGAGCCTTGACACACATACTTCATCATTACTTAGCCATAATGTTATACAACCACATAGAGCCTTGGCACACATGCTTCATCATTATTTAGCCCCAGTGATATGCAACCACATAGAACCTTGGCACACATACTTCATCATTACTTATCCCTATTGATATACAACCACATAGTGCATTTACACAGATACATCATCATTAAATAGCCCTAATGATATATAACCATATAGAGCCTGTGCCCACATAATTCATCATTATTTAGCCCTAATGATATACAACCACTCAAAGCCTTGGCACACACACACTTCATCATTACTTATCCCTAATGATATACCACCACATAGAGCCTTGGCACACATACTTCATTGATATTTAGCCCTAATGATATACAAACACATAGAGCCTTGGCAAACATACTTTATCATTACTCATCCCTAATGATATACAACCACATAGAGCCTTGGCACACATACTTCATTGATACTTAGCCCTAATGATCTACAATCACACAGAGCCTTGGCACACATACTTCATAATTATTTATCCCCAAAGATATAAAACCACATATAGCACTGGCACAGATGCTTCATCCTTAGTAACCCCTAATGATACACAACCACATAAAGCCTTGACACACATACTTCATCATTACTGAGCCTTAATGATATACAACCACATAGAGCCTTGGCAGACACACATCATCATTACTTAGCCCAAATGATATACAACCACATAGAGCCTTGGCAGACATACTTCATCCTTACTTAGACTTAATGATATACAGCCTTGGAACACATACTTCTTTATTACATAGCCCTTATTATATGCAACCAAATAGAGCCTTTGTACACATACTTCATCATTACTTATCCCTAATGATATACAACCACATATAACATTTGCACAGATACTTCATCATTAGTTAACCCTAATGATATACAACCACATAGAGCCTTGGTACACACACTTCATCATTACTTAGCCCTAATGATATAGAAACACATAGAGCCTTTGCACACATACTTCATCATTACTTAGCCCTAATGATATAGAACCACATAGAGCCTTCGCACACATACTTCATCATTATGTATCCCTAATGATATACAACCACATACAGCACTGGCACAGGTACTTCATCAGTAGTTAGCCCTAATGATAGACAACCTCAAAGAGTCTTGGCACACATACTTAATAATTACTTAGCCCTTATGATATACAACCATATAGAGCCTTGCAATACTTACCTCTTCACTGCTTAAGCCTAATGATATACAACCACATAGAGCCTTGGCACACATACTTCATCCTCACTAAGCCCTAATGATATACAACCACATACAGCCTTGGCACACATACTTCATTGTTACTTAGCCCTAATGATATGCAACAAATAGAGCCTTGGCACACATACTTCATCATTACTTAGCCATAATGTTATACAACCACATAGAACCTTGGCACACATGCTTCATCATTATTTAGCCCTAGTGATATACAACCACATAGAACCTTGGCACACATACTTCATTATTACTTATCCATATTGATATACAACCACATAGTGCATTTACACAGATACTTCATCATTAAATAGCCCTAATGATATATAACCATATAAAGCCTAGGCACACATAATTCATCATTATTTAGCCCTAATAATATACAACTATACAGAGCCTTGGCAGATATACTTCATCATTACTTAGGCCTGATGATATACAACAACATAGAGCCTTGGCAGATATACTTAATCATTACTTAGGCATGATGATATACAACAACATAGAGCCTTGGCACACATACTTCATCATTACTTACCCTTAATGATATACAACCACATACAGCCTTGGCACGCAAACTTCATTATTACTTAGCCCTAATGATATGCAACCACATAGTGCCTTGGCAAACTTACTTCATCATTACGTAGCCCTAATGATATACAAACACATCGAGCCTTGGCACACATACTTCCTCATTACTTAGCCGTAATAATATAGAAAAACTCAGAACCTTGGCGCACACACTTCATTATTACTTCTCCCAAATGATATATAACTACATAGAGCCTTGGCACAACCACATATAGCATTTGCACAGATGCTTCATCATTAGTTAGCCCTAATGATATACAGCCAAATAGAACCTTGGTACACGTAGTTCATCATTACTTAACCCTAATAATATACAACCACATAGAGCCTTAGGACAAATACTTCATCATTATCCGTAATGATATACAACCACATAGAGCCTTAGCACACATACTTCATCATTACTTATCCCTAATGATATACAACCACAGAGAGTCTTAGCACACATACTTCATTAGTACTTAGCCATAATGATATGCAACCACATAGAGCCTTGGCAAACATACTTCATTATTATTTATCCCTAATGATAAACAACAATATAAAGCCTTGGCACACATACTTCATCATTACTTAGCCCTAATGACATACAAGCACACAGAGTCTTGGCACACATACCTCATCATTACTTATCCCTAATGATATACAACCACATATAACACCGGCACAAATAATTCATCATTAGTTAGCCTTAATGATATACAACAACTTAGATCCTTGGCACACATACTTCATCATTACTTATCCCTAATGATATAAAACCACATAGAGTCTTAGCACAAATACTTCATTGGTACTTAGCCTTAATGACATGCAACCATATAGAGCTAAGGCACACATACTAGATCATTACTTAGCGCCAATGATATACAACCACTTAGAGGCTTGGCACACATACATCATCATAACATATCCCTAATGATTATCCTCATATAGCACTGGCACAGATACTTCATCATTAGTTAGCCCTAATGATAAATAACCACTTAGAGCCTTGGCACACATAATTCATCATTACTAATCCTTAATGATATACAACCAGTTAGAGCTTTGGCACACACACCTCATCATTACTAAGCCCTAATAATATATAAACACATCGAGCCTTGGCAAACATACTTTATCATTACTTAGCCCTAATGATATACAACCACATAGAGCCTTGGCACACATACTTCATTGACACTTAGCCCTAATGATATACAACCACATAGAGCCTTGGCACACATACTTCATCATTACTTAGCCCTAATGAGATACAACCACATAGAGCCTTGGCACACATACTTCATCATTACTTATCCCTAATGATTAACAACCACATATAGCACTGGCATCATTAGCTCTAATTATATACAACCAGAGCCTTGGCACACATACTTCATCATTACGAAGCCCTAATGATATACAACCACATAGAGCCTTGGCAAACAGTCTTTATCATTACTTACCCTTAATGATATAAAACCACATAAAGCCTTGGCACACATACCTCATCATTACTTTTCCCTAATGATATACAACCACATATAGCAGTGGCACAGATACTTCATCATTAGTAAGCCCTAATGATATACAACCACATGAAGCCTTGGCTCTCATACTTCATTAATTAACCCTAATGATATACAACCACATAGAGCCTTGGCACACATATTTTACCATTATTTATCCCTAATAATATACAACCCCATAGAGCCTTGCACACATACCTTATCATTACTTAGTCCATAATGATATACAACCACATAGAGCCTTGCTACACATACTTAATCCTTAGACATAATGATATACAACCACATACAGCCTTGGAAAACATACTTCATCATTACTTATCCCTAATGATATACAACTACATATAACATTTGCACAGATAAATCATCATTAGTTAACGCTAATGGTATACAACCGCATAGAGCCTTGGCACACATACTTCATCATTACTTATCTTTAATGATATACAACCACATAGAGCCTTGGCACACATACTTCATCATTACTTAGCCCTAATGATAGACAACTATATATAGCCTTGGCAGATATACTTAATCATTACTTAGGCCTGATGATATACAACCACATAGAGCCTTGGAACACATACTTCATCATTACTTACCCCTAATGATATACAACCACATACAGTCTTAGCACACATACTTCAGTGTTACTTAGGCCTAATGATATACAACCATATAGAGCTTTGGCACACAGACTTCATTATTACTTATCCCAAATAACCCAGAGAAAGGAACCAGGGGAATTGGAAAAAAGTAGGGAAATGGAAGATGAAACGGTAGTCAGTAAAGAATATGCTAACACTGATGAAACAGCTTCAGATCAAGTTAACATCATTACGAACAATGCTGTTAATGAGTATAAAAGTTTTAAAATTTATAATTATAGCAGCATTAAGTTAGAGAAAGTACATTTTGGTCTTCTTTCTAAAGGATTCAGTTTCATTCCGACTCCCAAATTCTGCTTAGTAGATAATATCCTAGAATTTAAGAAATATACAAGGAAGCTGAATTTAGCACTAATGTTTGACAACAATGACACAAAAGACAAAGAAAATAGTGAAGGACTATTAGGGTTGAAAAAGAAAAGTAATTTTATGCCTGTGAACAACCCCAGTGTACAGGCTTACGATCAGTTGGTTACTAAGGAAATTCATAGATTGTTCCGGAATAGAAATAAGTTTAAGATTAAACATAATTTGTCTATAGAAGAACAGAAAACATTACATGAGCTACAGAAGGACACTAATATACGTATAATGAAACCCGATAAGGGTGGTGGCATAGTTATTTATGACACTCTTACCTACAATGCCACCATACAAGATATATTACATCATTCGGGCAATTATACAGTAACATCTATAAACGAGGTGAATATAGCTTATAGGAGGATTGACATGTACCTAGAGGAATATCTCTTGGAACATAGGATAACTGAAGAGATGTATAGATTTATGATTGTGGAACACCCTATTTTAGCAACAATTATAGGGATACCTAAGGTACACAAAAATCAAGTTAACCCTCCTTTTCGTCCTATTATCTCAGGAAGTAGATCAAAGACATTCCCAATTGGAGTTGTAATTGATACAATATTAAAACCTATATATAATGAGGTAAAACATATAGTAAAAGACTCGTGGGAATTCTTAAAAAACTATCCAGTAGATAAGTACCATCATGGCACACTATTCAGCACTATTGATGTCATAGACTTATTCAGTTCTATACCCATGGAGGAAGGCATTGAGGCCTTTACAAATAGTTTAAGGAAACATACAAAAATGACATGGGATAGAATTCAACTTTTGGCTGAATTAATGAGCATTGTGTTAGACAATAATTTTATTTTTCACGAAGGTGAAATATTCAAGCAGACCAGGGGTGTAGCTATGGGAGCAGCTTGTGCTCCCATATATGCTAACCTGGTTATGCTTGATTGGGAAGAACAAAATGTATTGGATGGTACATTTAATAAGTCCATTATATATTATTCGAGATTCCTTGACGACATCTATATTATTTGGAATGGAGGCATTAATTCCTATACAGCATTTATTAATCACATTAATACCAGCAGTGACTTTTTAAAGTTCACATCGGTGGTAAATGAATATGGTGTTCCTTATTTAGACACATTGGTAACAGCCGATAATGACATATTGAAGTCCACAGTATATAGAAAGGATACTTTCACTAATTCATATGTGGACTTCAACAGTTTTCATCCTAGAAAAGTGAAAAGAAATATCTACAAAGGACAATGCATAAGGGCTGTTAGAATGTGTTCTAATTATAATGATATGGTTAGGGAAATCGATTACATCACATCTTTGTTCTTAGACAGAGGATATGGCAAAGCTTTAATGGAAGACATATCTACATATGTGATAAGTCAATGGGGAATAAAATATTTGCCATTATTTGGTTTAAATAGAATATCCAACGAAGTAGCAAATAATGGAATTAATGAACAGCCTGTTATGGAAGATATAAAGAAAACAACTAATATTAGTTACAATAGAGCCTGTATAATAGAATTTGGTCCATATAGTCAATGTATTAAAGATATTATCACCAAAAATTGGCGTTTTTTAATTAATGACAAAGAAATTGCAGATGCACTGGGAACAGAACCCAGATTTGTGAATAAGATGGGTAAGAACATCAAGAGAATACTCGAAATTGGACATAAGACAAAACATACTATGAATGCACACACATCAAGCTGTGGGACTTGTAAACAATGTTCAAGTATATACACAACGAGTCCTATTATTTTAGGAAATGAGAATAGAACTAAAATTTACACAACTAGAGGCAATTGTAAATCAAGTATGGTGGTGTATATTGCTATGTGCACAGTCTGTCCCTCATTTTACATAGGGAAGACTGAAAGATTATTAAGACAGAGGATATATGCACATTTATATTGTATCAAAAATAAAGATTTGAAGAATGCACTTGCCAGGCACACTATAGATGAAGGGGATGAACACAAGTTTAAATTTGCTATAATAGAGGCTGTCAAGAGTGACCCTAGAGGAGGTAATATAAAAAACCTACTAGCTTACAGAGAACTTTATTGGCATGTGCTAACAGATGCCACAAGAACACCAGGCATCAATGATTATTTTTCTATCAAACCTCTCTTAATGTTAAATAATTAACAGATGTATTAACTTGCAGGCACAGCAAAGAAATATATTATATTATTTGATTTTTAAAGCTTATATATAAATTTTTGTATTTGTATTATTAAATTATGTATATATAATATATTTACTAAGGATGAATTTAACAATAACATGTTGCTTTAAGAATAGTTTTATTCTTGGCGCCAATTTTAATTTAAAAGGGAGTGTAATCAGCTGTTTCAATCGTTCTGATGAAGCTAGCATAGTCTAGTGAAAGCGCTTGACGATTGGAGTTCAATTGTAATAAATATATCTTTGGTTTTTAACGTACACCCGGTGGATTTATTTTGCTGATACTTCTTGAGCTTGGAGTGAACAACTTCGTGTGGATTTTTTGGTATTTTATACTTATCCCAAATGATATACAGCCACATAGAGCCTTGACACACATACTTCATCTTTACTTATCCCTAATGATATACAACCACATAGAGCCTTGGTGCACATACTTCATAATTACTTATCCATAATGATATACAACCACATATAGCATTGGCACAGATACTTCATCATTAGTTCGCCTTAATGATATACAACCACAAAGAGTCTTATCAGATATACATCATCATTACTTAACCCTCATGATATACAAATGCATTGAACTTTGGAAAATATACTTCATCATTACTTAGCCCTAATAACATAGAACCACATAGAGCCTAGGCAGACATATCTCATCATTTCTTAGGCCTAATGATACACAACCACATAGAGCCTTGGCACACATACTTCATCCTTAGACCTAATGATATACACTCACATACACCATCAGCACACACAGTTTATTGTTACTTAGCCATAATTAAATGCAACGACATACAGCCTTGGCACACATACTTTATCACTACTTAGCCCTAATGATATACAACTACATAGACCCTTGACACACATACCTCATTATTACTTAGCCCTTATGACATACAACCACATAGAACCTGGGCACACATACTTCATCATTACTAATCCCTAATGATTTACAATGACATATAGCATTTGCACAGATACTTCATCATTAGTCAGCCATAATGATATACAGCCACATAGAACCTTGGCACACGTACTTCATCATTACTTAGCCTTAATGATAAACAACCACATAGAGCTTTAGCACACATACGCCATCTCTTTTAGCAAACCAAGAACCACCATGGCTTAAAATCATCAGTCTTTTATTCCAACATACGTCATCATTACTTAGCCCTAATGATATACAAACCAGATAGAGCCTTGGCACACATACTTCATCATTACTTATCCCTGATATACAACCACATATAGCACTGGCACACAGATACTTCATCATTAGTTAGCCCTAATGATATACAACCACATAGAGCCTTGGCACTCCTACTTCATCATTACTAAGCCATAATGATATACAACTAAATAGAGTCTTGGCATACATTCGTCATCATTACTCATCCCTAATGATATAAAACTACACAGAGCCATGGCACACATACCTCTACATTACTTAGCCCTAATGATATACAACCATATAGAGCCTTGGCAGACATACTTTAGCATTACTTATCCCTGATGATATACAACCACATAGACCCTTGGCACACATCCTTCATTGATACTGAGCCCTAATGATATACAACCACATACAGCCTTGTCACACATACTTCATCATTACTTAGCCATAATGATATACAGCCATATAGAGCCTTGGCACACACACTTCATCATTACTTATCCCAAATGATATATAACCACACAGAGCCTTGGCACACATACTTCATTGATACTTAGCTCTAATGATATACAACCACATAGACTTTGGCACAAATACGTCATCGTTACTTATCCCTAATGATATACAACCACATAGAGCCTTGGCACACATTCTTCATTGATATTTAGCCCAAATGATATACAACCACAAAGAGCCTTTGTACACATACTTCATCATTACTAATCCCTAATGATATGCAAGGACATATAGCACTGGCACAGATTCTTCATCATTACTTAGCCCTAATGATATACAACCACATAGAGCCTTTGCAGACATACTTTATCATTACTTAGCCCTAATGGTATAATACCACACAGAGCCTTGGCACACATACTACATCATTCCTTAGCCCTAACAAAATCTAACCACATAGTGCCTTGACACACATATCTCACCATTACGTAGCCCTAATGATATACAACCATATAGAGCTTTGGCAGACATACCTCATCATTTCTTAGGAATAATTATATAAAACCATATAGAGCCTTGACACACATATTTCATCCTTACTTAGCCCTAATGATATATAACCACATACAGCCTTGGCACACATACTTCATTGTTACATAGCCCTAATGATATGCAACCATATAGATCCTTGACACACATACTTCATCATTCCTTATCCCTAATGATATACAACCACATATAGCAGTGGCATATATACTTCATCATTACTTAACCCTACTGATATACAACCACATAGGGCCTTGGTGCACATACTTAATTGTTACTTAGCCCTAATGATATGCAACCACATAGAGCCTTGGCACACATACTTCATCATTATTTATCTTTAATGATATACAACCACATACGCTCTTGGCACACATACTTCATCATTCCTTATCCCTAATGATATACAACCACATAGAGCCTTCACATGCATACTTCATTATTACTTAGCCCTAATGACATACAAAAATATAGAACCTGGGCACAGATACTTCATTATTACTTATCCCTAATGAAATTCAGCCACATATAGCTTTTGCACAGATACTTCATCATTAGTCAGCCCTAATGATATACAGCCACATAGAACCTTGGCGGCACACGTACTTCATCATTAGTTAGCCCTAATGATATACAACCACATAGAGCCTTGGCACAAATACTTCATCATTACTTATCCCTTATGATATACCACCACATAGAGCCTAAGCACACATACTTCATTGGTACTTAGCCCTAATGATACACAACCACATTGAACCTTGGCATACATACGTCATCATTACTTAGCCCGAATGATATACAACCACATAGAGCCTTGACAAATATACTTCATCATTATTTATCCCTAATGATATGCAACCATATAGGGCCTTGGCACACATACTTCATCATTACTTATCCCTATTGATATACAACCACATATAGCACTGGCACAGATAGGTCATCATTAGTTAGTCCTAATGATGTACAACCAGTTAGAGCCTTGGCACATATACTCCATCATAACGTATCCCTAAAGATATACAACCACATATAGCACTGGCACAGATACTTCATCCTTAGTAAGACCTAATGAAATACAACCACATAAAGCCTTGGCAAACATACTTCATCATTACTTAGCCCTAATGATATGCAACCACATAGAGCCTTGGTAGACATACTTCATCATTACTAAGCCCTAATGATATACAACCACATAGAACTTTGGCACACATACTTCACCATTAATTAGCCCTAAAAATATAGAACCCCAAAGACCTTTGGCACACATACCTCATCACTACTTACCTATAATGATATACAACCACATAGAGCCTTGGCACTCATACTTCAGCCTTACTTAGACCTAAGGATATGCAATCACATAGTGCCTTGGCACACCTACTTCATCATTACTTAGCCCTAATGATATACAACCACATAGAGCCTTAGCACACATACTTCATCCTTACTTAGACCTAATGATATAGAACCACATACACTCTTGGAACACTTACTTCATTGTTAAATAGCCCTAATGATATGCAACCACATAGAGCCTTGGCATACATACTTCATCATTACTTATCTCTAATGATATACAACTACATATAACATTTGCTCATATACTTCGTCATTCGTTAACCCTAATGATATGCAACCACATAGAGCCGTGGCATGCATACTTCATTACTTAGACCAAATGATATCCACCACATAGAGCTTTGGCACACATACTTCATCATTACTTATCCCTAATTATGTACAACTACATAGAGCCTTGGCACACATAGTTTATCATTCCTTAGCCCTAATGATATACAACCACATAGAGCCTTGGCACACCTACTTCATCTTTATGTATCCCTAATGATATACAACCACAAACAGCACAGGCACAGATACATTATCAGTAGTTAGCCCTAATGATATGCAACTCATAGAGTCTTGGCATACACACTTCATCATTACTTATCCGTAATGATATACAACCATATAGAGCCTTGCAATACTTACCTCTTCATTACTTAGGCCTAATGATATATAACCACATAGAGCCTTGGCACACATACTTCATCCTTACTTAGCCCTAATGATATACAGCCACATACAGCCTTTGCACACATACTTCATTATTACTTAGCCCTAATGATATGCAACAAAGAGAGCCTTGGCACACATACTTCATCATTACCTAACCATAATGGTATACAACCACATAGAGCCTTGACACGCATGCTTCATTATTTAGCCCTAATGATATACAACCACATAGAGCCTTGGCACACATACTTCATCATTACTTATCCCTAATGATATACAACCCCATAGAACCTTGGCACACATACTTCATCTTTACTTATCCCTAATGATATACAACCACATAGAGCCTTGGTGTACATTCTTCATCATTAGTTATTCCTAATGATATACAACCACATGTAGCACTGGCACAGATGCTCCATCACTTTTTAGCCCTAATGATATGCAATCTCTTAGCGCCTTGGCACAGATACTTCATCATTACTTAGCCCTAATGATATACAACCACATAAAGCCTTTGCAGACATACTTTGTCATTACATAGCCCTAATGATATACAATCACATAGAGCCTTGGCACACATACTTCATCATTATTTAGCCCTAATGATATACAACCACATATAGCCTTGGCACACATACTTCATTGTTATTTAGCTGTAATGATATGCAATCACATTGAGCTTTGGCACACATACTTTGTCATTATTTATCCCTAATGATATACAACCACATAGAGCCTTGGCATACATACTTCATCATTCCTTAACCCTAATAATATACAACCACATAGATCCGTGGCACACATACTTCATCATTTCTTATCCCTAATGATATACAACCACATATAGCTTTCGCACAGATACTTCATCATTTCTTATCCCTAATGATATACAACCACATAGATCCTTGGCACACATACTTCATCATTACTTATCCCTAATGATATACAACCACATAGAGCCTTGGCGTACATACTTCATCATTAGTTATTTCTAATGATATACAACCACATGTATGTAGCACTGGCACAGATGCTTCATCATTTGTTAGCCCTAATTAAATACAATCTCTTAGCGCCTTGGCACAGATACTTCATCATTACTTAGCCCTTATGATATACAACCACATAAAACCTTTGCAGACATACTTCATCCTTACTTAGCCCTAATGATATACAGCCACATACAGCCTTGACACACATACTTCCTTGTTACTTAGCTGTAATGATATGCAACCATATTGAGCCTTGGCACACATACTTTGTCATTATTTAGCCCTAATGATATACAACCACATAGAGTCTTGGCAGACATACCTCATCATTACTTAGGCCTAATGATATATGACCACATAGAGCCTTGGCATACATACTTCATCATTACTTATCCCTAATGATATACAACCAGATATAGCATTTGCACAGATACTTCCTCATTAGTTAGCCCTAATGATATACAACCACATAGAGCCTTGGCAGACAGACTTCATCATTACTTAGGCCTAATGATATATGACCACATAGAGCCTTGGTACTCGTGACTTCATCATTACTTATCCCTAATGATATACAACCACACAGAGCCTTGGCACATGTACTTCATCATTAGTTAGCCTTAATGATATGCAACCACATAGAGCCTTGGCAGACATACTTCATCATTACTTAGTCTTCCTGCATTAGAACGTAGGATCATAGGATCATAGGAAGTTACTAGACTATTGGTCCTGAGGCCCTTACAAGCCTAGCCAAGAATTTAGACCATTTTCCAATGAGTCAGCACTCTATGCTACTGTCCAGTATTTACACAGGTGGAATCCTAAGGATGTATTTTATCTTCCCGGTCCAGTTATCCAGGTTGCACTTAAAAAGGTTTAATGAGTTACTCTGCTTTACGTGGAGAGGGAGTTTATTCCATACAAGGGTGAGTCTCTGGGACAGAAATCTGTCCCGCCAACAAGTCCTATTGATATCACACACCAGGTTGAGGTCGCACATGCAGGTTACTCAAGTGGAGCTTGACTTACGGATATGCAGCAGTCCCATCAGGGCCAGGTCTGAGATGGGTTATATGCCAAACAGAAGTCACCTCTGAGGAGTCTGTAGGAGACTGAGTAGAGGGACAGGGCTTTTAGCCTATCTGTGTAGGGTAGATGTTTGAGTCCATGGATTCTCAGGGTGAAGAACCTCTGTGGTCTCTCCAGCTGCTGCTTGTGCTTTGCGAGTTACATGTCGAAAGGGGCATTGTACTCAATAATGGGTCTTATAACGGAAGAATAGAGGGATGTTATGACCACCTTGTCCCTGGATGAGATACCTTTACTAATGAGGTGGGCCATGATGAAAGCTTTCCATACAACGGAGGCAATATGGTGGCCAAAGGTCAGTTTGCTATCAACCTGGATGCCCATGTCCCTCACAACTGATTGCATGCCTAGTACCTTATTATCAATGTGATAATTTGTGGGGACGTCAGTCTCCCCGAAAAGCATGATGATGCATTTTGTGGCATTCAGTTTGAGGCCATGTTTCTGGCACCAGTCATTTGTTTGGGTGAGACCCTCTTGGAGGATGTCCACATCACTAGGGGAATTGATGACAGCACCCAGCTTGCAATCATCTGCAAACTTGGTTAGCCATAGCCCACTAGATTTGGCCTGCACCTCCGACATAGGTGCCAGAAGCTGTTGAAGACGGGGGGGGGGGGTGGAGTGTGAGAGGGGCACTTAGTGATCTAAAAAGGGCAATTTGTTATAACTATTTACTACCACACCATAGGTTCACTTGGAGGACATTTTAAGCTTAGCCAATTCCCTTTTGGTGCTTGAATTAACATTTTCTGATTGGTCTTACCTACCCAATGGCTGATAATTGTATATTAGCCCTAGTGAGAATAACTGTGATCATACCATAGATAATTTGAGGGGACCCATGTAAGGGATGCAGCATGTAGAAACTGCCTCTATCCATTAGTGGCATTAGGGGCAATCCTGGAGTACATTTTCTATTACCCATCCTTAGATCCAAGTTGCATTTGAATATGGATGGATTAGCTTTGTATTATTTTTATGGATAGTCTCTTCTAGAACAGTGGTAGCCTCTGTGATATATATCCAACTGTCCACAACATTCAGTTTAGATACCTGGACTGAGTATTTCTGATGCCATTTGACATGCTGATGTTCAGTAGGTCAATCTGTATTAGGTCAGAAGATGCCTTGTATGCCAGACATGTCACCTTTAAGCACTCTGTAGGATACTGACTATATTAATAAAGCTTTGAGGTGGTCCATGCAAGACCTATTTTAGTAAGGTATCTTGCATGGGACTGGACAGATACATGTCAAAGTGGGCATTATACAAAATTATTGACCTAATGAGAGCTTTGTAAAGGGGAACAACAACATCTTTAGATCTAGTCACAATCAATTTGTTTATAAGCTTTGCAATATAGAAAGGCTTTCTTATGACTCTGGGCACATGTTGGTCAAAAGTTTAGTCAATGTACACATAAGCTCCCAAAATAAGAGGGCATTGTCATGATTTTGACACCAGTTATTATTTGGGAAAAACCTTCCTGCATGATGGTTAAGTCAATTGGGGATTCAATAACTGCTCCTAGCTTGCAGTCATCTTAAAGTTACCTGGCCAAAGCTCTTTGGTATTTCCTTTTACTTTTGAGATGTATATGCCAAACAGAAAAAAGTGTCAGCACCAAACCCTGGGGGACTCTATTGGTGACTGGTCTCTTCCTCTATTTAGATCTGCATCCTGTGAGCAAGTTGGCAATCCAACTAGTGATGCAAGTGTTTGCTCCTACATCATTCATCTTTTTACTAACCTGAGTAGGGGATTGTGTCAAAAGACTTGGCCAGGTCAAGGTAATGTGGTGTGGACTGTTTTACTTTTGTCTATTGCTTTGGTAACAAGAGTAAAGCTTAAAATTTGCCCATGATTCTGACCCTTTCACACTTTCCTCTGGGCTGTTTTCAAACACATTTTTAGGGCCGTGCATACATGTATGCATTCTTTGATTCACCTTCCTGATTGTATAAATTATATTCCTTGTATAATACAGCACCAGTTGTTAGAATGTTTTAAATTTGTAGTTTTGAACAGTCTTCTAGTAAGCAATGAAACAAAATGTATGAACCAATAATGACAAAACTACCCATTTCAGAAATTTTCAGCCATAAAAGGCCACTCAAACTTCTGTCATTATAATCCACCAATAACAGCAAATATGCAAAATGTCTGAAGAAGTACGTCATCTAAATAATTCCACATTAAAGGGATCTCTAACTAATGAAGAGGTTGCTGCTAGGAAACAACTTTATATTTCATTGTTTCATGTACAAATAAAGTGGCTGTTGCTCTTGAAGAATAAATTGCCTATTTTACATTAAAAAATGTAAGCTAGTAATATTGCAATAGGGAATAGAGAGCAAACTGATAACAGGTTCATAGTTACTAGGTAACTCCTCCAAAGGAGAATATTCACAGGACTGCAGCATCCTCTCCCTTTAAAGTACAACACAGTACAGTATCAACTATTCATCTGCATACTGTGGGAGTAGAACCCACAGCCTTCTTCATCAAAAGTAAGGTTGCTACCTGTTGTGCTGCTAACAATGGAAGCAGACTTGGAGTAAGCAGCACTAAACTTCTCTTCCCCTGAAGCTCTCAGCTCCTTTTAAATTTTTTTATTTATTTAACATTTGTTTACCAGGGAAGTCCAAACTGGAACGAAGCCAATTTTCAGCAGAGGCCCAGGGAGAAATGCTCCAGACACATGTCTTTGTAACATGGGAGGAAACCCACACAAAACACAGGGAAGACATACAGACTCTGCACAGAAGGCACCCCAGCCAAAAATCAAACCAGAGAAGTTCTTGCTGGGAGACAACACTACCACTGCACTATCCACTTAGCAAAACTAAATCTCTCAATTTCACAACAGACGAAATCTGAAAAAAGCCAAAATTTATTCTGGGAGGCAAAGACCTAAAACCAGGGACAGATTTTAAATATTGCTTGTATAATCTTAGAACGTTGCTAAAATAGCGTTTTGTGTTACCTTGTGCTTCCAAAGATTTTTCAGAAAACCAGAAATTGTAAGAAGAACAGACTAAAAGTATGAACCAAATATTCTGTAAAAATCTAGACAGTTGAGAGCTATGGACTTATTTCCCTGAATCACAAGTGGTGGTGTGGGTAGAGAATGTAGGCTGTTGTACCAGAGCTACAGAGTTTGAGTCTGGGTAATTCTAACCACCAGGTATAAGTAACTAGCACACTTTTTCATGCCTCCTCACACATTTACCTCACATACTCAAGCAATCATTGTCTTTGGACAATTACACAACATTTCTCAGTAATCCCCTTCAGTCTCACATCTTATGCAGACTGCAGCATTCACACATTTCTCTGTGAAAGACAATTCAGACCTTCGTTCCCTCTCCCACATGTGAAAATGATGATGTGTATCCTGCCCAGCATACAGTGTTGCTCGGTTTGCCTATGTTTGATGCACATTGTGGGCAGCCTATAAAATGGGAAAGCAAAGTCTGGAAGTGTGTTTGCATGCCTCACCTTTACTGTAGTGCATATGCAGTATTATGGGCTGAAGTTGTGTACAAGCCACTGTTTCTTTGCTATTGTCACAACCTACTGCGCTGCCTCTATCTAGGATGATCAACACCTACTGCTGGATTCTCCACTGACTCTTCAGCTTCCACAACTTCCACTGCCTGGTGTTTATCCTCCAGTTGTCTTCCCTGCTGTAACTGCTCCCGTAATATTTTATATTGTAGCATTGCACACTGTAAATATTTTAGCACATGTCAGGGTCATACTGCAGGGCACCACTTGATGCATCCAGGCAGCATAAACATGCGCTTAGTAGCAAAAACAACATGTTGTACAATATGCAGATTTTTGATAAGACATAGTTGCATCCCTGATCAGTCACATTCTGTGGATTTCTGATTGATGTCATCAGCCCAGAATCCAGGACATATCCAGCTTCATCGATAAGATGCCTCTGGTGGAAGTCACTTTTCACAAACCATTGGTAAAGGTTACATGTATGTCATATGTGGGAGTCATTGTAAGTGTCTGAGTCATCTGTAGGCACATTGTAGATGATACCCTGCTCATAACAGACCATCTGGCAATTACATACCTTCTTCCCCAGTCACCATGTAGGGCCTTTATTTCAATGTGATTGCAGGCTATGGCCTCCAACACCTTAGGAAAAATGAGCTATATCTTCTGTGTGGTGTTGTCTGTGTTCTCTGTTGTACATGGAAACCACATATCCTGCACCAAATGTTGCAACATGGCATTGCGAAACTGATGAAGTACTCTTGAGGCAGATGCCAGCAACACTCTCATGGTAGATGCCAGATTTACTCTCACTGTGCACCTGCTGGCCACTGTATGGTCCTTGTAACTAGTATGTGTGAAGCCATACATAGTTTGGTATCAACTGGGATAGACACTCCGTGACTCCAACAGACCAGTAGGTTATACCAACATATGAATACCATGTGAGTCCTTCATGATATCCCTGTTCAAATGATACCAGTCCACAATGTCTGTGCTGTAGAGTTGATGCACAATACTCTGGTCCATAGTGGCAGTAATAGAATGTTGCATATACGCATTAACTAATGCTGCAGCAATATCTCCTTCATTCCTCTGCATGAGCACGAGGATTTGGCCGGGCTCATAACCACAAGTGTTAGAGCGCCATGTCTCACTCTTTATCGGGTTCAGAATTGCTCTGCCATCTTAGTTTATCTCATCTGCATTCAGGAAGCCCCTCATTTTAAAAATCTGTCTGATTAACATGTGCTTATACATCAATTAGCATATATCATGAGCAGCTCTGCTGCTCAGTGCTCCCCCCTCCTCGCTTATGCTGAGTGTGCCTTTAATCTCACACACCCTGTGCATGGCCACCTGTGAGCAATGTCTTCTAACACATTCTGAACCTTCCATAGGAATCAGTTGTATAGTATTGCAAAACAGTGTGGATTTTGAGACTGAATTCTTTATACAGTCTTTGAGGTAACAATCCATTTCACTTTTGTCACAAATACTTAGCAACTGACAAAATAAGAATTGCAGCTTTTTTTCGTTCACTACACATTTAATTTCAGGCCACATCACTTCATCAACTTTTACTGTGAAAACTTCCATGTATAAATCTCACTATTGTAAGAGCAATAATACAATTTGCATGAAAAAGAAGGTACAAGTAGCGGGGAACTGAGAATTGTTACTGCAGTATAAATGAAGGCTTGAGTTTCTGAATATTTTCTGGAGCCTTCCATTTATGAATATTCTACCAGCATTATGTCAACAGTATTTCTGGCTACCTTAATTAAATACAAATGAGAGTGCAGTGCATAATGCTGCTTTACTGCAATATCTATATGTATATTATTCTATCTATCATTCTATTTATTAATGTGTGCATGACATCACTTGCTATATTCATTGGAAGATGATTTACTGGAAAATATATATTAAATTCAGATCCACGAAAAGTAGAAAAATCAGTATTTTTTTTTTGTGGGGAGGAGACAGGCTGTCTGCAAATCTTAAGTGAAAGGTAACTAAACATGCTAACTCTGAGGTGAAAATAGTACTAAAACTAAGGAAGCAAGAATACCCCCAAAAGTCTAAAGCTTGTTAGACCCCCCCCCCCTTAAGGCAACAGTTGTGGAAAGAGACTTCTTGAAATTGGGCCCAGGTATACAAAACAAAACTATCAAATGAACTAAGACATCAACAAACTTTAACAGCTTTTAAACTGTTTACAAAAAAATGTTCATGATAAAAACATTTGTACCAGCTTATCATATGTAGCACACCAGTGTTAAAAAAATGCTTCCAAGTGTTGAACTGCTGCAGTATGTCAATACTGCTATTTTTGAATATACTGTTGTTGTGTCTTTCGGGTTGCCACAGCGGAACTCCGGTCCACTAATGTTTGGTAGTGGATTTTTACGTGCCGAGTTACCAGCCCTGATGCACAACCTTCAACGAAGGCACGCTCATTCACGCATGCCTCCACACAAAAGACACTCTAGCTGAGAATTGAATGGGACAACGTCTTGCTGTGAGGTGACAACGATACCGCAGCACCACTACCGCGAGTACATTTTTGAATATACTGTACTATCATAAAAACTGCATTAGTATTGTATTGCTGCCATCAACAAGTGTACGTTGCAAAATGTTATTTTACTCCTGCTGTTTGCAAACGTACCTTGCAATTCGTATTAGGCCCTCTGGACCTGGGTCAAGAATGAAAAAGGTAAACAGACCAGCTCACCGACCTGGTTAACAAATAAAAAATAAATAAGTAAATTGCATAACAGTGCAGGTGAGACATTCACCCGTATTGCATTACATTATGATAGGAATCATCTAAAACAGCCACAAAATTGACACACACCACCAGCACACATCCTAAACCCACGATACATGCTGGAAATCCCCAAGTTCACTATCAGTTTAACGATATTTAAAAGACAGTGCAAGTTTGCTATTCATTTCTTTGGTGGCTAATTTATACAGTTTCATTAAGAAAAAAAGAATGCAGTTAGTTATTTTTGTTTTACTTCAGAATTGCTTTTTTTCTGTCCTAAAATTACTGTGTCATTTTATATTATGTGGTTGGAATATTTGAAACATTGTTAACGTCACTACTTTCACTGACTGCATGTTATAAAACTCGATCTGAACACAAACCAATAACAATAAAACAAAGAAGGAAGAACCGAACTGAAGCGGACTTGAAAAAAAAAAGTTTAACATTAAGCGCTTTCGTCAGTAATAAACCAAGACTTCCTCAGAACAAATTAGGAAGTCTTGGTTTATTAGTGACGAAAGTGCTTAACATTAAACATTTTTTGCAAGTCCGCTTTGGTCCGTTTCTTCCTTGGCTGTATGTTATCAGATATTTTTTGTGGCTTTCAGTTCATAGTGGTTTTAATATCTTGTTGTCATTATATGGATATTTTTACATTGCTTAATGTCTGAATAATGAAGTTAGATTCATAAAGTTAAATGCTGCAGTCACTCGCGCACACACACACACACACACACACACACACACACACACACACACACACACACACACACACACACACACACACACACACACACTTTCTAAACCATATACAGAGCACAGACTTCCTAAACCATATAAACAGAGCACTTCTCCTTACCGTGGGTCACTCGCTAGCAGCAATGATGTGATCTGGAACATTTTCCATGCACTTTTATGTTTAAAATGCATGTTAGTGTATGACGCATGCATGAGTCCTCTGTTGGGTCCTCCTTAAAAAAAAACAGGTCTTGCAGCTTTAAAAGGGGGGGGGGCATGCTCCCCCCGCTTGTTCTATGGTTCTGGTGCCTATGACCTCTGAGAAGTATATCCCAAACAGCAGAGGCCACAAAACCGATCCCTAGGGTACACTGCTTGTTATGGGTCTATTACTTGAGGTGGCTTTCCCTATTTTACTAGGTGGGTTCTATCAGTGAGCCAGTTCGCTACCCATCTGGTAACATATGAATTGATACCTAGTTGAGAGAGTTTATCTGTTACACCTGTGTGAGGAATAGTATTGAAGGCATTGGCTAGATCAAGGTAGGGGGGTGTGCACCATCTTCTCCTCATCTATTGCCTTGGTGACTGTCTCAAAGAAGTCAACCAAATTTAACAGGCATGACCTCCCCTTGACAAAATAAAACTGTGTGGGATCAAGTGTCTGGAGGTTGCCAATGTCCTTGTTAATGAGGTCCATGATAATCTACTCCATGGCCTTGATATCAGGCTAGCTAGGCTGATGAATCTATAATTTCCTGGATCGGTGGATGCTCCAGCTTTGTGCAAAGGGATGACAGTAGCTGTCCTCCACTTGGCTGGAATGAACCCGGTACTCAGGCTTTGGTTGAATAGGGTGCCTAATGGTGCTGCAAATTCCTGCCTGAGTTCATGGAGGATGCAGCCTGGGATGTTATTGGGTCCCATGGAGGCTGTATTTTTTGCCTTTGAGAGGGGCAGTGATGACTTGCTCCCAAGAGATAAGGGGAGGGCTCAGGCACTGGGGATGTCCTGTTTACTGATAGAGGGCAGAGGAGTGAAGTTTTCACTGAACCCATCTACTAGGAGGTTGGCTATATCTACAGCATTTGTGTATGTGATGTCCTTGACCACCAGTTCTGAACAGATCTGGGTGCTTCCCTTGAAATTACTGACATATATGAAGAAGGCCTTATGATTGTCTTTAGTATATGTGGCCAATTTGGACTCAAAGTTTGCTTTGGAGGATTTCACTACTTCTCTTATTTGCTTTTTCAGGCTAAGGAGACACTGCTTCCAATTAGATATGTGCTTCTTCTTGGTCCTGGGCAGCAATTGTTTTCCTTTTACTATAGAGTTTATTTATTGTAAATGTCCATCAGGCAGATTTACTCTTCCTTAAGGAGGATGATTTCATCCTGTCTGGTAATCCTGATTCCATGCAGCTATATAAATGTTCACATAGTACTTTGGTATAGATTCGGACATATGTGCCAGTTCCTATGGAGATGGAAGGGGCTGTGAAGCTATTTATGCCTTCCTTCAGGAGATTGTAATCAGTTTTGGAGAAGTGTTTTTGTTTGACTCTAGCTGGAGGGGGGGGTGTCAGGGGCGATGGCGACTTCAAAAGTGACTGCTTTGTGGTCATATCTTACCAGGGATGATGACACTGTAGAGATGCTGCAGTGGCTACTCATGTTGGTTAATACCAAGTCCAAGATATTTCCACCTCTTGTGGGAGTGTCAACCAACTGGTCCAAGGCATCTGCATTGACGAAATCAAGGAATCTCTGGGCATTTCTGTTTTGGCATGAGTATTTATTCCATTCTATGGTTGGATAGTTAAAGGCACCCAGGATCAGGTTAAAAGGATGAATCTTGATAGATTCAAAGTGGTCCAGATTGATGGAGTGGGCATCTTGAGTCAGAGTTGGAGGCCTATAGCTAGCTATGATTTGAATAGG